>NW_025535531.1:0-93392 GCF_020615455.1 Coregonus clupeaformis
TGAACAGTGAGAGACAGAATAACAACAACAAAAAATCCAGAAAATGCATGTCAAAAATGTTATAAATTGATTTGCATTTTAATGAGGGAAATAAGTATTTGACCCCTCTGCAAAACATGACTTAGTACACAAACGCATTAAGAAGGAAAGAAATTCCACAAATTAACTTTTAACAAGGCACACCTGTTAATTCAAATGCATTCCAGGTGACTACCTCATGAAGCTGGTTGAGAGAATGCCAAGAGTGTGCAAAGCTGTCATCAAGGCAAAGGGTGGCTACTTTGAAGAATCTCAAATTTAAAACATATTTTGATTTGTTTAACACTTTTTTGTTTAGATTCCATATGTGTTATTTCATAGTTTTGATGTCTTCACTATTATTCTATAATGTAGAACATAGTAAAAATAACGAAAAACCATTGAATGAGTAGGTGTGTCCAAACTTTTGAATGGTACTGTATATATGAGTCAGCCAAATAATTATAGAAATAGGCCCTATTATATTTCAAAATTAAAATCAAATTTGTTGTCCTATACTTGTAACTTTGTAGGTGTCACGATCGTCTTGACGAGAAGGAGTAGACCAAGGCGCAGCGTGTGAAACGAACATGACTTTAATTAGTTAAAGCACAAGTACAAAACAAAACACGATCGTGAAGTCCACAGTAACACTGACTGAACACGGAACAAAACCCACAACCCCAAGGTGAAAACAGACAGTTTAAATAATGGCTCCCAATCAGAGACAACGAGCCAACAGCTGACACTCGTTACCTCTGATTGGGGAGTCACTCATTCACACAAAGAAATACAACCACATAGAACAACCCAACCAAACAGAACACCACAAACTGAACACACCTGGCTCAACATACAAAGTCCCGGAGCCAGAGCGGACAGTACCCCCTCTAAAGGCGCGGATGCGACACGCCTCAAAACCCAAACAGGGGGAGGGCTGGGTGGGCATTTCTCTCGGAGGCGGCCCGGCTCGGGAGCCGACCACCACCCTTCCACAATCCCCCGAAGCGCCGGTCCGGTCTGACCCCGCTGGCTGGATCTGGACCGACATAGACGGAGCGGATTGCTCAAACTCCGTAGTGGAGTAGCTGACCTGGATCAGGCAGCCGGACTGGACGACGCAGCACCCCTGGCTTGGCTGCGTGAGGGCAGGAACGGACCGGACCTGGCTGACGATTACGCACCTTGGCTTGGTGCGTGGGAGCCGAACGGACCTCACCAGGCTGACGACTTCGCATCCTTGGCCTGGTGCGAGTAGCAGGAATGGGTGGATCAGGCTGGACGACTGCACCCTTGGCTTGGTGCGAGTAGCAGGAACGAGCTGGACCAGGCCGACGAGCGCACCCCGTAGGCTTGGTGCGTGGAGCAGGAACAGGCCGGGCTGGGCTGGCGACGCACACCGTAGGCTTAGTGCGTGGAGCAGGAACAGGCCGGGCAGGGCCGGCGACGCACACCGTAGGTTTGGTGCGTGGAGCAGGGACAGGCCGGCGGGCTGGACGACGCACCCCGTAGGTTTGGTGCGTGAGCAGGGACAGGCCGGGCCGGGCTGACGACGCACCCGTAGGCTTGGTGCGTGGAGCAGGAACAGGCCGGGCTGGGCTGGCGAGCACACCGTAGGTTTGGTGCGTGGAGCAGGAACAGGCCGGGCAGGGCTGGTGACGCACACCGTAGGTTTGGTGCGTGGAGCAGGAACAGGCGGGCAGGGGCTGGCGACGCACACCGTAGGGTTTGGTGCGTGGAGCAGGAACAGGCCGGGCAGGGCTGTCGACGCACACCGTAGACTTGGTGCGAGGAGCAGGAACGGCCGTGCAGGGCTGGAAGCGACGCACACCGAGGTTTGATGCGTGGAGCAGGGACAGGCCGGGCCGGGCGACGACGCACCCCGTAGGTTTGGTGCGTGGAGCAGGGACAGGCCGGGCCGGGCTGACGACGCACCCCATAGGCTTGGTGCGTGGAGCAGGAACAGGCCGGGCTGGCTGGCGACGCACACCGTAGGTTTGGTGCGTGGAGCAGGAACAGGCGGGCAGGGCTGGCGAGACACCGTAGGTTTGGTGAAGTGGAGCAGGAACAGGCCGGGCAGGGCTGGCGACGCACACCGAGGTTTGGTGCGTGGAGCAGGAACAGGCCGGGCAGGGGCTGCTCGACGCACACCGAGACTTGGTGCGAGGAGCAGGAACGGGCCGTGCAGGGCTGGCGACGCACACCGTAGGTTTGATGCGTGGAGCAGGGACAGGCCGGGCTGGGCTGCCGACGCACACCGTAGACTTGGTGCGTGGAGCAGGAACAGGCCGGGCAGGGCTGTCGACGCACACCGTAGACTTGGTGCGAGGAGCAGGAACGGGCCGGGCAGGGCTGGCGACGCATACCGTAGGTTTGATGCGTGAGCAGGGACAGGCCGGGCTGGGCTGGCGACGCGACACCGTAGGTTTGGTGCGTGGAGCAGGGACAGGCCGGACCGTACTGGGAACACACACACTGGCTTTAAACGGGGATCAGGAACGGGCCGACCGGACTGGCAATCCACCTCAGTCCCTCTCGCCGTGCCTCTACGACTTCCTTCCCCTCCTCCGCCAATGGCTCCCGTGAACCCGGTGGCCTTCTCTCCTCTTCTCCTATTTAGCCCTGTGGCAGCCTCCCTCGCTGCCCAGTCGCCCATGCCGTGTGCCCCCCTAAAAAAATTATTGGGGGTGCCTCTCGATCCGTCCGACGATGGCACTGCTGACGCGCTGCTCTCTCTCTCGCCAGGGCCTTGATCCCTACCCCAAGGTCCCTTGCCCCCGAGCATGTCCTCCCAGGACCACACTTTGCCCACCTGGGCCATCGCCAGCCTCTCTATCTCCTTTCCTGGCGCTTCCTCCCATGTCCAGTCTGCCTGCTCCTGGACACGCTGCTTGGTCTTTTTACGGTGGGTTTTTCTGTCACGATCGTCTTGACGAGAAGGAGTAGACCAAGGCGCAGCGTGTGAAACGAACATGACTTTAATTAGTTAAAGCACAAGTACAAAAACAAAAACACGATCGTGAAGTCCACAGTAACACTGACTGGAACACGGAACAAAAAACCCACAACCCCAAGGTGAAAAACAGACAGTTTAAATATGGCTCCCAATCAGAGACAACGAGCCAACAGCTGACACTCGTTACCTCTGATTGGGAGTCACTCATTCACACAAAGAAATACAACCACATAGAACAACCCAACCAAACAGAACACCACGAAACGAACACACCCTGGCTCAACATACAAAGTCCCGGAGCCAGAGCGTGACAGTAGGCCACATGTGCTGCAATGGAATTGCATGCTCTCTCCCAACATTTGCATGATTTGAAGGAGGTGTGTAATTCCATTCCATATAATACAGTATAATACAATACAGCACAGTTCACACTCAAAAAGTTTAGCTTACTGGAGCTTGTTTCATTTATTTACCGAAGAGAGCATATAGCTAGGTACATCTATGGGCTTTTATGTTTTTATGTCGTGCATAATGTGTAGTAGCCTATATAACAGTTTATTCGGAAAGTATTCAGACCTTCACTTTTTCCACATTTTGTCACGTTACAGCCTTATTCTAAAGTGGATTAAATAAATATTTTTCCTCATCAATCTACACATAATACCCCATATTGACAAAGCAAAAACAGGTTTTTAGAAATTTTAGCAAACGTATTAAAAAACAAAATACAGAAATACCTTATTTAAATAAGTATTCAGATTTCTTTGCTATGAGACTTGACATTGAGCTCAGGTGAATCCTTTTTCCATTGATCATCCTTGAGATTGAGTCCACTCTGTGGTAAATGCAATTGATTGGACATGATTTGGAAAGGCACACACCTGTCTATATAAGGTCCCACAGTTGACAATGTATGTCAGAGCAAAAAACCTCCATGAGGTCAAAGGAATTGTCCGTAGAGCTTGAGACAGGATTGTGTCGAGGCACAGATCTCGGGAAGGGTACCAAAACATTTCTGCAGAATTTAAGGTCTCCAAGAACACGGTGGCCACCATCATTCTTAAATGGAAGAAGCTTGGAACCACCAAGACTCTTCCTAGAGCTGGCCACCCGGCCAAACTGAGCAATCGGGGGAGAAGGGCCTTGGTCAGGGAAGTGACCAAGAACCCTATGGTCACTCTGACAGAGCACTAGAGTTCCTCTGTGGAGATGGGAGAAACTTCCAGAAGGAGAACTATCTCTGCAGCACCGCCAATCAGCCTTTATGGTAGAGCGGCCAGATGGAAGCCACTCCTCAGTAAAAGGCACATGACAGCCCACTTGGAGTTTGCCAAAAGGCACCTAAAGGACTCTCAGACCATGAGAAACAAGATTCTCTGGTCTGATGAAACCAAGATTGAACTCTTTGAATGCCAAGCGGGTCACATCTGGAGAGAAACCAGGCACGCTCATCACCTGGCCTACCATCCCTACGGTAAAGCATGGTGGTGGAAGCATCATGCTGTGGGGATGTTTTTTCAGCGGCAGGGACTGGGAGCCTAGTCAGGATCGAGGGAAAGATGAATGGAGCAAAGTACAGAGAGATCCTTGATGAAAACCTGGTGCAGAGTGCTCAAGACCTCAGACAGGGGCGAAGGTTCACCTTCCAACAGGACAATGACCTTAAATACGCAGCCAAGACAACGCAGGAGTGGCTTGGAGACAAGTCTCTGAATGTCCTTGAGTGGCCCAGCTAGAGCCCGGACTTGAACCTGATCGAACATCTCTGGAGAGACCTGAACATAGCTGTGCAGCGACGCTTCCCATCCAACCTGACAGAGCTTGAGAGGATCTGCAGAGAAGAATGGGAGAAACTCCCCAAATACAGGTGTGCCAAGCTTGTAGCGTCATACCTAAGAAGACTCAAGGCTGTAATCGTTGCCAAAGGTGCTTCAACAAAGTACTGAGTAAAGGGTCTGAATACTTATTTAAATCTAAATGTAAATATTTTTTTTACATTTGCAAAAATATCTAAAAACCCGTTTTTGCGTTGTCATTATGTTGGTATTGTGTGTAGATTCATGTGTGTAGAATGCTGTAACGTAACAAAATGTGGAAAAGTGATCTGAATACTTTCTGAATGCACTGTATCATATATGTATTGGATAACGGCACAATCATTTGGGCTTTTTTGGGCTTGGGCACATTACATTTACATTTACATTTTAGTCATTTAGCAGATGCTCTTATCCAGAGCGACTTACAGGAGCAATTAGGGTTAAGTGCCTTGCTCAAGGGCACATTTACGTCCACTTAGCAGACGCTCTTATCCAGAGCGACTACAAATTGGTGCATTCACCCCTATAGCCAGTGGGATAACCACTTTACAATTATACTTTTTTTTTTTTTTTGGGGGTAGAAGGATTGCTTTATCCTATCCCAGGTGTTCCTTAAAGAGGTGGGGTTTCAAATGTCTCCGGAAGGTGGTGAGTGACTCCGCTGTCCTGGCGTCGTGGGAGCTTGTTCCACAATTGGGGTGCCAGAGCAGCGAACAGTTTTGACTGGGCTGAGCGGGAACTATGCTTCCGCAGAGGAAGGGAGCCAGCAGGCCAGAGGGTGGATGAACGCAATGCCCTCGTTTGGGTGTAGGGACTGATCAGAGCCAGAAGGTACGAGGTGCCGTTTCCCCTCACTGCTCCATAGGCAAGCACCATGGTCTTGTAACGGATGCGAGCTTCAACTGGAAGCCAGTGGAGGTGCGGAGGGAGGGGGGTGACGTGAGAGAACTTGGGAAGGTTGAACACCAGACGGGGCTGCGGCATTCTGGATGAGTTGTAGGGGTTTAATGGCACAGGCAGGGAGCCCAGCCAACAGCAAGTTGCAGTAATCCAGACGGAGATGACAAGTGCCTGGATTAGGACCTGTGCCGCTTCTGTGAAAGGGCAGGGTCGTACTCTCCCGAATGTTGTAGAGCATGAACCTGCAGGATCGGGTCACCGCCTTGATGTTAGCGGAGAAACGACAGGGTGTTGTCCAGGGTCACGCCAAGGCTCTTCGCGACTCTGGGAGGAGGAACAACGGGAGTTGTCAACCGTGATGGCGGAGATAATGGAACGGGGCAGTCCTTCCCCGGGAGGAAGAGCAGCTCCGTCTTGCCAGGGTTCAGCTTGAGGTGGTGATCCGTCATCCATACTGATACGTCGGCTAGACATGCAGAGATGCGATTCGCCACCTGGTTATCAGAAGGGGGAAAGGAGAAGATTAGTTGTGTATCGTCAGCGTAGCAATGATAGGAGAGGCCATGTGAGGATATGACAGAGCCAAGTGACTTGGTGTATAGGGAGAAAAGAGAGAGGGCCTAGAACCGAGCCCTGGGGGACACCAGTGGTGAGAGCACGTGGTGCGGAGACAGCTTCTCGCCACGCCACTTGGTAGGAGCGACGGTCAGGTAGGACGCAATCCAGGAGTGAGCCGCGCCGGAGATGCCCAGCTCGGAGAGGGTGGAGAGGAGGATCTGATGGTTCACTGTATCAAAGGCAGCAGACAGGTCTAGAAGGACAAGAGCAGAGGAGAGAGAGTTAGCTTTAGCAGTGCGGGAGAGCCTCCGTGACACAAGAGAAGAGCAGTCTCAGTTGAATGACCAGTCCTGAAACCTGACTGGTTTGGATCAAGAAGGTCATTCTGAGAGAGATAGCAAGAGTTGGCTAAAGACGGCACGCTCAATAGTTTTGGAAAGAAAAGAAAGAAGGGATACTGGTCTGTAGTTGTTGACATCAGTGGGATCGAGTGTTGGTTTTTGAGAAGGGGTGCAACTCTCGCTCTCTTGAAGACGGAAGGGACATGGCCAGGCGGTCAAGGATGAGTTGATCAGCGAGGTGAGGTAGGGGAGAAGGTCACCGGAGATGGTCTGGAGAAGAGAGGAGGGGATGGGGTCAAGCGGGCAGGTTGTTGGGCGGCCTGCAGTCACTAGTCGCAAGATTTTATCTGGAGAGAGAGGGGAGAAAGAAGTCAAAGCATAGGGTAGGGCAGTGTGAGCAGGACCAGCAGTGTCATTAGACTTAACAAACGAGGATTGGATGTCGTCAACCTTCTTTTCAAAGTGGTTGACAAAGTCATCCACAGAGAGGGAGGAGGGGGGATTCAGCAGTGAGGAGAATGTGTTAAAGAGCTTCCTAGGGTTAGAGGCAGATGCTTGGAATTTAGAGTGGTAGAAAGTGGCCTTAGCAGCAGAAACAGATGAAGAAAATGTAGAGAGGAGGGAGGAAAAGATGCCAGGTCGGCAGGGAGTTTAGTTTTCTTCCATTTCCGCTCAGCTGCCCGGAGCTCTGTTCTGTGAGCTCGCAATGAGTCATCAAGCCACGGAGCTGGAGGGGAGGACCCGAGCCGGCCGGGAGGATAGGGGACACAGGGAGTCAAAGGATGCAGAAAGGGAGGAGAGGAGGGTTGAGGAGGCAGAATCAGGAGATTGGAGGGAGAAGGATTGAGCAGAGGGAAGAGATGATAGGATGGAAGAGGAGAGAGTAGTGGGAGAGAGAGAGCGGCGGTTGCGGCGGCGCGTTACCATCTGTGTAGGGGCAGAGTGAGTAGTGTTGGAGGAGAGCGAGAGAGAAAAAGGATACAAAGTAGTGGTCGGAGACATGGAGGGGAGTTGCAGTGAGATTAGTAGAAGAGCAACATCTAGTAAAGATGAAGTCAAGCGTATTGCCTGCCTTGTGAGTGGGGGGATGGTGAGAGGGTGAGGTCAAAATAGGAGAGGAGTGGAAAGAAGGAGGCAGAGAGAAATGAGTCAAATGTAGACGTAGGGAGGTTGAAATCCCCCAAAACTGTGAAGGGTGAGCCATCCTCAGGAAAGGAACTTATCAAGGCGTCAAGCTCATTGATGAACTCTCCAAGGGAACCTGGAGGGCGATAGATGACAAGGATATTAAGCTTAAATGGGCTAGTGACTGTGACTGTGAAAATGTCTTTAATGTATGGCTCATCAGACTTGAATTTTTTATAAAATCTCTAATCAAATCCAGACATAGTCCTATTTATATGCTTTACATGCTTTTGAATTACATTTCCGTTTTTTGCAGGAATTACTGGATTACCCGGGAGAAAAGTGATTTATTTTCAGGATGGAACATTTGTAAAATACCGGGAAAATATTCAACGCTACTGCTGACTGTGTGTGTTTTGTCTGTCCCCTTCTCACTCTGTCCTGCAGGTCCTCACCCTCCTGTCAATATAAAGCTCTGCATGGTCATTCTGACGTTTGCATTGGCCGTGCAGCATCTATGGTGATACAGCCTCTGCAGAAGTCCGGGCATTCATACGTCTTGTGCTTCGCCGAGCAACGCAGAGCTGTTGTGAAGGAAGTTGTCAAGGAAGTGAGTTTGTGATTACACAGGACCTCCCGTCCTCACCTACCGTCAACCAATCATGTCAATGCTGAGCTATATGGAGCCCGCCGCAATGCTGCAAGATTTGAGAGGCGCACAGCGATGCGGTACATAGCTCAATTTGGCCTCTGCGTGTCACACCATCCATACGGCACCTCCGACCACATTTTCGGATCAAGTATAAATTGGCTGTTACACACCGCGATGGCAAACTGGGGAAGGCAGCCTGACCATGTCGTCATGTCACTCTTCAGTAAACCAATAGACCAGCATGACCCTGTGGGAGCCCCCTAACAGGCCAATGGGATGGCATCGTTTGAAGATGTCCAGTGACACCACAATAGCAGGTGTATGTAGTCGCTGTAGTTTTTAAGGGAAATTAAGCCTTCATAATGTCTCCAGATGGGAGAATTTAAAACAGCTCTGTAATTAGTCAAACACCTGCTCTGTGATCATCTCTTACAGATATAGAATCTTAATTTGAGCCTGTTTGCTACAGCAGGAAAATAATCCTGCAGCAACAGGAAATGTAAATTATTATGTGGATTATAATTTATGGCAATTTGTTGTAGGGGTTGATTCATTTTTTGTTAGGGCAATTCAAGTCTGACATTTTGAAGTGGAAATTAGACTTTAGAAGCCTTTTAAACATTGAATACACTATAAATTAGCATTTTCTGCTGTGCAGGAAAATTCTCAGCAACAAGAGTGACCATATTAAGATCCTACATCTGTAGGTAACACACTTTCTCTACTGTTATTTTCCTTTCCTTCAGCTGTCAGGTATGAACCTCAGACTGGGGCGAAGGTTGACCTTCCAACAGGACAACGATCCTAAGCTCACAGCCAAGACAACTCAGGAGTGGCTTCGGGACAAGGCTCTGAATGTCCTTGAGTGTAAATGTGATATTTCAGTTTAGTTGTGTTAATTTTTTTGTAAGAATTTCTAAAAACCTGTTTTTGCTTTGTCATTATGGCGTATTGTGTGTCGATAAATTAGGGGATTTTTACTTGTGCAGGTGTACATTCAGACGAGTATTGTGAGGCTTGTTTTCGTCCTAGAGGAAAGACAACCAACATGTATGTGTTCGTGAGAGACTCACCTTTCCATAGAGGCCAAACCGCTACAGACGTTTTCGTGAGAAGACTGATTTTCGGGTATCTCATGGTCTGACAAACACAGCTGTAGCTCTGCCATCTTTCACCTCAAATGCAGTGGATTGAGATGCATCCAGTGCAAAAAACATTACATCTCTAGTTTAAACAGACATATTTTTATGGGGATTTCTTTCATGCTAATTAGAATTCCGACATGGTTCCAGTAATGCCTGGCGAAAACCAAACTCTGCATTCCACAGTAAGAACATCATACCAAAGGTCAAGCATGGTGGTGGTGGTGTGATGGTTTGGGGATGCTTTGCTGCCTCAGGACCTGGACGACTTGCCTTAATAGAAGGAACCATGAATTCTGCTCTGTATCAGAGAATTCTACAGGAGAATGTCAGACCATCCGTCTGTGAGCTGAAGCTGAAGTGCAGCTGGTTCATGCAGCAAGACAATGATCCAAAACACACAATCAAGTCTACATGAAAATTGCTAAAACGCAACAAATTGGAAGTTTTGGAATGGCCTAGTCAAAGTCCAGACCTAATCCCAATTGAGATGTTGTGGCAGGACTTGAAACGAGCAGTTCATGCTTGAAAACCCACACGTCACTGAGTTAAAGCAGTTCTGCATGGAAGAGTGGGCCAAAATTCCTCCACAGCGACGTGAGAGACTGATCAACAACTACAGGAAGCATTTGGTTGAGTCATTGCAGCTAAAGGTGGCACAACCAGTTATTGAGTGTAAGGGGCAATTACTTTTTTCACACAGGGGAATTGGATGTTGCATAACTTTGTTTATAAAATAAATGAAATAAATATGTAATTGTTGTGTTATTTGTTCACTTATGTTCCCTTTATCTAATATTAGGTTTTGGTTGAAGATCTGATAACATTCAGTATCACAAATATGCAAAAGTAGAGAAAATTAGAAAGGGGGCTAATACTTTTTCATAGCACTGTATACAATGGGTACCATTGTTACAATGGGTATAGTATTAACGTACCTACTATGACATATCACCATAACTGTATTCATCATTCAATTGAAAAATGGATACATCTCCCATCTATGATGATCTTTAATCTTTGTATGTGAGGAGCAAATTTAAAAATGTCCGGTCGAAGACAGCCAACATTCTCGTTATTGTGGTGCAACAATAAAGCAGTTGGGAGTATAATTTGTCTTTTTTCC
Organism: Coregonus clupeaformis; assembly: GCF_020615455.1. Lineage (NCBI taxonomy): Eukaryota > Metazoa > Chordata > Actinopteri > Salmoniformes > Salmonidae > Coregonus > Coregonus clupeaformis. The sequence goes on from NW_025535531.1 coordinate 10,636, forward strand.
GGCCCAGAATAAATTTAGAAATGTTGGATGTGCATATCACCCAAATACTGATCAAAACACATAACTACTCCCTGTGTGGGGCTTGGACATGTGGATGGTGGAAGCCCATGGTCCTCTGTGCTGGTAGGCCCAGCAGGCTTCAGAGAGCTTGTCACATCTGGGGTTCAGTTTACTGAGGACATTAGAAGTATGTTCCATTGCGCAACTTCATGGAGGGGGCTCAATGCCCAGTGGCCCAGCTGAGGAGGCCATGTCTGGCCATGCCTGAATGCTAGCTAGCTAGCTCCAGAGGTGGATGACAACCAGAGCATGAATAGGCTTACTCAGCCAAGCTTACACACCCCAAACAAGCTTTCAGCTTTGGTGGTTTGCCATAAGAGTGTTTGTGGTTGGTCTCGGGTCGACAAACAAAGTACTGTTAATGTTTTTGTTGATAAGAGTGCCAGATCTTATCAGCTCACTCTGGCATCAGCTCATCTGAAGATAAAAGAGCCACATTTTATTTCAAGAAGATGATCAAAACACATTTCTTGGCAGATGTCTTGTAACAAGCTAATTTGCATAAGTAGGCTAGAATTTTATGTGAACATAATTGTGTATTTTTCTGAATATATTTTCCAAATTAAGGCCCACGCAGTAAAAGTGCACTAACTGCAGTCGACTGTGGTATTTTGGACACAGTAATTGCAGAATAACTGCAGTGTACTGCAGTTGAACTGCAGTTATTCTGTACTGTAACTGCAGTTACACTGCAAAATGACTGAAGTAAAATAAAACTGTTATTTTGGACGCAGTATTTGCAGGATACTGCAGTCATTCTGCACTCTAACTACAGTTCTACTACAGTGTACTGCAGTTATACTGCACTGACTGCAATCGTTTTTCATAAGGGTTGGTTTTTTCAGTGTATCTCTGTGTTTAATGCACTATTATGCTGCCTCATCCAGATTACACCCATATAATCTAGAGTAGACACACCTACTTTTGCCCTGGTCTTGTATCATGTCAACAGAACATCATTAGATAACCTGCACTACTGTGACGATTCACACCCTCTGCTCATCCTCTGATCTGGTCTGCCCCATATTGGTTGGTTGGCCCTGCGTGTCCTGCCTGGTCCTTGCTCTGTGCTGAGTGTATAAACACTCATTAGCTGGCTCTCCAGGCCTGAGCTGCAGGCTGGAAGTGAGGCGTGGATCCCAGCGGGAGGTTTAGGAGAATCAGAGCCTGTCCTGGACTCTCCGTGGCCAGTGTGTGGTTGTGGGCTCAGCAGGAGGAGGGCGGTATAGAGGCTCCTGGTTCATCCAGGCAGCTGAGCCCTCTGGCTGGGTCTCCCTGGGCCTCGCTAGGCCTGCTCGCTGGGTCTCTGGCAAGGTCAGGGGGACCAGGTGTCAGCTCTCTCCAGAATGCGAATTATACTGTGACATTCAGGGTCTCAATTGTTTTCACTGGACCTCCTATTTGTTATTAATAGTGTGAACAATGTTAAGCAATATACCTAATAGTAAAGACATGTATTTAATCTGTAAACAGGTATTACCTTTTATTGTGGCATGAACACAACCAGTCATGATGTTTTGAAAGAACCTGAATCTACTGTCACTTGTTTAAACCATGACAGAGAGGTGGGGGTGTTCATTTCATTTGGAATAAGATTTTATTTTCATATTAACCACTGTATCAGTACAAAATTGCATTTTAAACAAATAGGAGAATGATTAATATAGAGAACCCTCCCCCCCCTCTCGAAGGAGAGAGTGGGGTCCAGGATGACACGGAGGTTTCTGACCTCGGATAATGGGCAGATGGAGCAGCCATCAATAGAACTCTCAAGGTCACCCACTTTTGTTAGCAGAGACTTGGGAGCCACCAACATGACCTCTGTTTTGCCACTGTTTAGTTTGAGGAGATTAGATGTTATCCAGTTTTTTATGTCCTGGAGACAGTTGATCATAATTGGGGTAGGGAGGTGAGAAGTGGGTTTTGTTGTGGATGCAAATCTGGGTGTCATCCGCATAGTAGTGAAAGTTGAGACCATGGCGACGGATGATCTGGCCCAGGGGAAGCATGTAGATGATGAACAGCAGGGGTCCAAGCACAGAGAGGTCGAGGAGGATGAGACTATTGAAGTGGCGAGAGACAGCGTCAATGAGGAGGTTGTTGATTTATTTTACCAGTGCAGTCTCAGTGCTGACTCTCAATAGTTAATAATGAGCAGGAAGTGTGGATGATATGTTTTAGGTGCTTTCATCAGAGTGCCCTTGAGAAGAGAGTCACTTTCATTATGAATGGTCAGGACATGGGAGAATCACAGTTAAAATTAAATATGCATATAAGAGGTTATGGATTAAATTTGAATTGGTCTGTTATTATTAGTGGTTGATTGGATTGTCTTTTTGCAGTGGTTGTGGTTCCTACAGTCCCATCGTGACCTTGGCGCGTTTTGGACTTCTAACCCCTTTTAAACATTTTGTGTTTGAGCTAAACACTTCTGGGTTGTACCATTGAATTTGTATATTTCTTCTGCATCTGCTGATACCAACCATTATCCTGAGCTAGAGCGTGTTTGTGAGACTAGGGCGGATCCCAGATCTGGTTCTTCTCACAAAATCATCTGTAGAGTCCCAATGGTTTGAGCTACAATGCTATTATGACCCATCTATGAAAAGTGGAGACTCTCACAAACAAGCACATGTAACCTTTTGATTCCATGTAGAACACACACGAAACCTTTTGGTTCCAGGTAGAACCCTTTTGGGTTCCATGTAGAACCATTTCCATAAAGGGTTCTACATGGAACCCCAAAGAGTTCTACCTGGAATAAAAAAGGGTTATCCTATGGGGACAGCCGCAGAACCCTTTTGGAACCCTTTTTTTAAAGAGTGTAGTTACATATTGAGTTAATATATTTTTTTTTTTCTCCCAATTGAAAAGTCATGATAAAAAGGAAAGTATTTCAGTTATCAAGCTGAGTACTTAAAATACTTAAAAATCAACTATATATTATAAATAATTCACAGGGAATAGCTGTCCCTCAATTACATGTCACTGGTGTTAAAAATTTTATTAAAATAAATGCTATATACTTGCCAATTTCTTACTGGGTCAAAGGTGCATTGGATTTTTGAAAAGCACATAGTGAGACTGCACTCTCTCTTCATATGTTAGCAAATTGATGATTAACTTGGTAATGTCATGTGAAGCCTTAAGATGTGTCAGTGGTGGTACACAGTTTATAGTAAGAGGAAAAGGACATTTTCTTAAAATAATTGATCAAATCACATGATTAAGTGATTTATTTACAATTTAAGAAGTGTGGTTTGAGCTACTGTGGCCACAATCTTAGATTTTAAGGTTTTTCTGCATGAAAAACTGGTGTTACTGGTCACTGGTGGTACTGTCACTGGTGTTATAATAGAAACATGTATTTTGTTTAAAGTAAATTATTACTAAACAAAAACATTTCTTAATATACAGTATCATTAACCTTTTCTGTCTTTGATAATATATGCAAATGAAATAGTCAAATTACATTCTGGAAAGCCTGAATTGTCATTAAAATATAGGTAACACCAGTGGCAAAAAGGCAACAAGCATTTTTTTTATTGAATGTAGTAAAATCAAAAAAATACATGAAGCATGTTGATTTACATTGTTCAGGGCTTTTAACTATTATCTGACTAAGTAAAAAAAAAAAGAAGATTTATATTTATAAAACATGTGCTGGTCAAAAAGCCAACATTTTCGTAGAATGACCCTGCTGTCACAACCTCCATCCTTCACACAGTTGTCACTGACTATTATAAAACATGTGCTGGTCAAAAAGCCAACATTTTCGTAGAATGACCCTGCTGTCACAACCTCCATCCTCCCAAACAGCGCCGGAGAAGATGGCTGCCGTTTTACAGCCCTCTAACCAAATGTACTATTATGTGTGTTTTTCCGCATTATTTGTAATTTATTTTGTACATAATGTTTCTGCCATCGTCTCTTATAACCAAAAAGAGCTTCTGGATATCAGGACAGCGATTACTCACCTCGTATTGGACGAAGATTTTTTCTTCAACGAGGTGGCCGCGAAGGATATCATACAGACAACCGACAAGGCCCAAATCCCCGTCATTCGCGTGAGGAAGAGACGGAGATATCGTGGACGTAGATCGGGGTGCCTTGTAAGGATCCGACGGCGAGCGAGTAAACTGCCTCTTCCATCAATCCTATTAGCCAACGTTCAATCATTTGAAAATAAATTGGATGACTTAAGATTACGGTTATCCTACCAACGGGACATTAAAAACTGTAATATCTTATGTTTCACCGAGTCGTGGCTGAACGACGACATGGATTTCATACAGCTAGCGGGCTATACGCTACATCGGCAGGATAGAACGGCTGACTCCCGGTAAGACAAGGGGTGGCGGTCTGTGTATATTTGTAAACAACAGCTGGTGCACAAAATCAAATACTAAGGAAGTCTCGAGGTTTTGCTCGCCTGAGGTAGAGTATCTTATGATAAGCTGTAGACCACACTATTTACCAAGAGAGTTTTCATCTATATTTTTCATAGCTGTCTATTTACCACCACAAACCAATGCTGGCATTTAGATTGCACTGAATGAGTTGTACAAGGCCATAAATCAACAGGAAAACGCTCATCCAGATGCAGCGCTCCTAGTGGCCGGGGACTTTAATGCAGGGAAACTTAAATCCGTTCTACCTAATTTCTACCAGCATGTTAAATGTGGAACCAGAGGAAAACAAACTCTAGACCACCTTTACTCCACACACAGAGACGCATACAAAGCTCTCCCTTGCCCTCCATTTGGCAAATCTGACCATAACTCTATCCTCCTGATTCCTGCTTATAAGCAAAAACTAAAGCAGGAAGCACCAGTGACTCGGTTAATAAAAAAGTGGTCAGATGACGCAGATGCTAAGCTACAGGACTGTTTTGCTAGCACAGACTGGAATATGTTCGGGATTCTTCAGACAGCATTGAGGAGTACACCACATCAGTCACTGGCTTCATCAATAAGTGCATCGATGATGTCGTCCCCACAGTGACCGTACGTACATACCCCAACCAGAAGCCATGGATTACAGGAAACATCCGCACTGAGCTAAAGGGTAGAGCTGCCGCTTTCAAGGAACGGGACTCTAACCCGGACGCATATAAGAAATCCCGCTATGACCTCCGACGAACCATCAAACAGGCAAAGAGTCAATACAGGACTAAGATTGAATCGTACTACACTGGCTCTGACGCTCGTCGGATGTGGCAGGGCTTGAAAACTATTACAGACTACAAAGGGAAGGACAGACGCGAGCTGCCCAGTGACACAAGCCTAACAGACGAGCTAAACCACTTCTATGCTCGCTTCGAGGCAAGCAACACTGAAGCATGCATGAGAGCACCAGCTGTTCCGGATGACTATGTGATCACGCTCTCCGTAGCCGATGTGAGTAAGACTTTTAAGCAGGTCAACATTCACAAGGCCGCAGGGCCAGACGGATTACCAGGACGTGTACTCCGAGCATGTGCTGACCAACTGGCAAGTGTCTTCACTGACATATTCAACATGTCCCTGACTGAGTCTGTAATACCAACATGATTCAAGCAGACCACCATAGTCCCCGTGCCCAAGGACTCTAAGATAACCTGCCTAAATGACTACCGACCCGTAGCACTGACATCTGTAGCCATGAAGTGCTTTGAAAGGCTGGTCATCAACAGCATTATCCCAGAAACCCTAGACCCACTCCAATTTGCATACCGCCCCAACAGATCCACAGATGATGCAATCTCTATTACACTCCACACTGCCCTTTCCCACCTGGACAAGAGGAACACCTACGTGAGAATGCTATTCATTGACTACAGCTCAGCATTCAACACCATAGTGCCCTCTAAGCTCATCACTAAGCTAAGGATCCTGGGACTAAACACCTCCCTCTGCAACTGGATCCTGGACTTCCTGACGGGCCGCCCCCAGGTGGTAAGGGTAGGTAACAACACATCTGCCACACTGATCCTCAACACGGGGGCCCCTCAGGGTGCGTGCTCAGTCCCCCTCCTGTACTCTTTGTTCACCCATGACTGCATGGCCAGGCACGACTCCAACACCATCATTAAGTTTGCCGACGACACAACAGTGGTAGGCCTGATCACCGACAACGATGAGACAGCCTATAGGGAGGGAGGTCAGAGACCTGGCCGTGTGGTGCCAGGACAACAACCTCTCCCTCAACGTGACCAAGACAAAGGAGATCATTGTGGACTACAGGAAAAAAAAGAGGACTGAGCACGCCCCCATTCTCATCGACGGGGCTGTAGTGGAACAGGTTGAGAGCTTCAAGTTCCTTGGTGTCCACATCACCAACGAACTATCATGGTCCAAACACACCAAGACAGTCGTGAAGAGGGCACGACAAAGCCTATTCCCCCTCAGGAGACTGAAAAGATTTGGCATGGGTCCTCAGATCCTCAAAAAAATTATACAGCTGCACCATCGAGAGCATCCTGACTGGTTGCATCACCGCCTGGTATGGCAACTGCTTGGCCTCCGACCGCAAGGCACTACAGAGGGTAGTGCGTACGGCCCAGTACATCACTGGGGCCAAGCTTCCTGCCATCCAGGACCTCTATACCAGGCGGTGTCAGAGGAAGGCCCTCAAAATTGTCAAAGACTCCAGCCACCCTAGTCATAGACTGTTCTCTCTGCTACCACACGGCAAGCGGTACCGGAGTGCCAAGTCTAGGTCCAAAAGACTTCTCAACAGCTTCTACCCCCAAGCCATAAGACTCCTGAACAGCTAATCATGGCTACCCAGACTATTTGCACTGCCCCCCCACCCCATCCTTTTACGCTGCTGCTACTCTGTTAATTATTTATGCATAGTCACTTTAACTCTACCCACATGTACATATTACCTCAACTACCTCAACTAGCCGGTGCCCCCGCACATTGACTCTGCAACAGTACCCCCCTGTATATATAGCCTCCCTACTGTCACTTTATTTTACTTTTTTTCCTCAACACTTTTTTTGTTGTTGTTTTATTTTTACTTTTTTTGTTAAAAATAAATGCACTGTTGGTTAAGGGCTGTAAGTAAGCATTTCACTGTAATGTCTGCACCTGTTGTATTCGGCGCATGTGACCAATACAATTTGATTTGATTTGATTTGATTTCTGTACTTACAGCGTTCTTATAAATGAGACATTTCTATCAGGTATTTGCTTGGCGGAATGGTTTTTATTTATTGTAATTTGTCAATAAAACTCATGAATGCAACTGTTTATGTCAAATTGTTTTGTGCTCTACTTGTAGCCCTGCTTGTCCTGAAAATAAAATGTTAAAACACTTCATTGTGAGGTTAAATATAAGGGCTAGGGTCCTTGGGCTGAACTATGGTGGATGAGGAGGAGGACAGAGGAGAACAACATGGAGAGGGGAACAAGAGATGGGACTTCTTTTAGTTTAGAAGAGTGGGTTGAAAGCAGAGCGAGCTGAAATTTTGAAAAGTTATGTTCAGCCAACTATCCTTTGGAGAGTAAAAGAACAAAAATGTAAAATAGAGATACACTTTGATGGGCAACACACCATATCTTGTGTAGAGATATGGATTTAAGTAAATTATTTTGTATCTGGAGGTAAGTCTTTAAAAAAAAAAGGGAATACTGAACTAACCAACATTTTAAAAAACACCATATTCTCTGTATTTATATATGCAATATAAAAGCTTCATTTAACCGCAATTGCTGTTGTTAAATAAGATAAGAGAATGTGCAGTTAAGTGGGAAAACAAGTGCATGTGTATGATGTACAATAACCTATAGAAAACATCAGTAACTAAGGGAAACGCAGAAAATGGCTTTTTTCTTCTTGATCTTTCTTTCACCCACACTCAAAATGAGGTTCATACATTTACAATTTAGTCATTTAGCAGAATCCCAGACATTCTTTAACAGGCTCAGTTTAGCAGCACATCCATATCAAGGTCAAGGACAGCCATGGAGGAACTGTGTGACTGCTGAGGGAGCAGACCCAGCAGGTGGTAGGAACAGAAATACTGGTTAGTGAGATGAGAAGGGGGAACATGAGAGACAGGATGGGTTTGTTTTGCAGCCCGAGGAATGCTCAAGATGCCTGGTATCTGAACGCCTCTCACTGAAAGCAAATTCAAACACTTGCATAAATCACAACAATCTGGACCTTGTCACATCACCACAGGCCTTGTGGAGAGAGAGAGAGAAATTGAGAAAGTGAGCAAAAAAGACAGGCACAATAAAACAAATCTAATAATGCATTACATTTGTTTCCTCCTCTTGCTATAAACACAGGATCGCCATTGGGGGAACTGTTATCGTTTTTATTTGAAGGAGAAGAAGAGGAAGGGATGGGAAAAACAGCGGCAGAAATAATTACAAGTGCCCTTATCATCCCCTGTTTTCTGAGGTGCACAGGAGAGGCAGCATTAAATGTCACTGGAGAGGCGAAATGTAAGTGTCACACTGTTTATGAATCAATTCATTGGTCTGGCTATGTCTCTCTGCTTGCAGTGTGTTCAACAATGTGTCTGTAGAAAGACTCCAGGGACCTCATTTATCAACTGTGCATACATTTCTTACTAACTTCTGCCGTACATGGAGTTTCTAAGATTTGTGTGCGCAAACTGTCGCACGCAACATATAAGCAGGCAGAGTGTGAATTCCCTTGTATCAAACACCTCCATTTACCCCAAAAATAACAATATTTGCTTGCAATACAATTGATCAACCACTAGAAGTTGTGCATTAGCATGGTCTGAGTTGTATGTGAGATATGCACACTTTCCCATCAAGTTCAAACTTGATAAATACCAATCTTTGGGGGAAAACTGGCACAAGCACGGTTGAGTCTTTTCTTTGCATACGGACCTTTGATAAATGAAGCCCCTGGATTTTATTTTCATGTTGGTGGATGTTGTCCATTGTAAAACTTCTGAAGTTACATGTTGAACATTTTGAGTTTGCCAAATGAGCTTGAATGGTTCACATTTAAGAGACAACAACAAAAAACTGTGGCTGTTATTTTATTTGATCTGTAAATGTTGGAAGAAACACTTTTATTGAATGTGTTTAATGAATGGATGAATCAGACCAAATAAAACAATTAATTGAATATTTCCTGCTTCAGAAAAGGGATGTTCTTTGAGAGCAGGGACCATGCCAGCTTTCTATTCAGATGGTTGTTGGAAGTTGAATACTCTATTGGTGCCTAAGATAATTGCTATGGGTGGAATAATCATCATCTTAATGCTTAAAATAGTATTTTTATCTCGGTAAAGTGGATTTTGAGAGGTTGATTATGCATTGGTGGGCCTATATAAATGCACCATGCTTTTCATGTAGTTCTACATTCTTCGCTTCTTGTTTTCTTTCAATCTCAATTGCATACTCCTCTCTCCTCCTCAAAACCCATTAGAGGAGAAGCTCAGAGGGGAGGGACCTCTGGCATTCTCATCCAATGGGTTTTGAGAAGGAGGCAAGGAGAGAGGACGTGAGGAGTATACAACTGAGATTCTCCCTTTGTCTTACTGCAATTCAACTGATGAGTGGATGAAGCTTTTAGTATGTTCATTACATTGTGTTTCTGTAAAGTGAGGCAACTTGATGTAAAAGTGCACCCCCTGGACAGGACCCTAGTCTCTTTTGCTGAGTGCCAAGCAGAGACGCATCAGAACTCATTTTTACAGTCTTTGGGATTCGACCTTCCAATCTCAGGGTGGACACTTTAACCCCAAGGCCACTGAACATCTGTTTGTGTTTATGGCATGTATAGAAGTCAATGATATAATTGTTTCAGAGAAGGGTTTAAGGTAGACTCAGTATTATGATGTTGCTTCAGGTAGCGCGATACAAGACTTTGCTCTCACACGGTCACACAGTATCTGCACATGTGTATGGGCTTGCTTCATGCTGATACAACGTAGTAGCTACGGGACCAAAACAGTGGAGAAGTTTAGCCTCTTGCTTCAACGCTCTTACACCCACTACTGCTGTTTACTTTGTGCATCGCTGAGTCCAACTTTAAGTAGCTGTCACGCCCTGACTCTGGGGACTGGTATTTGTTGAGTCAGGGTGTGTATTCTCTGTGTGGTTATGTTCTATGTTGTATTTTCTAGGTTTAGATCTAGATCGTCTAGATCTATGTTGGCCGGTTTGGTTCCCAATCAGAGGCAGCTGTCGCTCGTTGTCTCTGATTGGGGACCATACTTAGGTAGCCAAATGGCACTAGTGGGTTGTGGGATCTTGTTCCGTGTAGGTATGTTTTGTGTTCTACCTTGGACTTCACGTTTCGTTTGTTTATTGTCTTGTCAGTTGTTTATTCAATAAAATAAACATGTACGCATATCACGCTGCGCCTTGGTCTGTCCCGTCTGTAAACGAGCGTGACAGAAGATCCCACCAAACGAGGACCAAGCAGCGTGTTCAGGAGCAAACGCCGGGAATTCAACAGGAGGTTACATTAGTAGATGTCCTCCTCGGTTGGGGGAGAATTACGGAGGAGGAGGCCGTCCGTTACCGGAAGGCAATGAAGGAGGATGCCCAGGTAGGAGAGGAGAAACGGCGCCAACAGTGCCGACGACGGAGACCCGAGAGGCAACCCCAAGAAAAATGTTTGGGGGGGCACACGGTGTGGACGACGAGGCAGCAGGAGGCCGCGACAGGGCGGATCTGCAGGTTAGGAGAGGAGGCCACCATGTTACGGGGTCTATTGGTTCAGAGGGAGCAGGAGTTATTCGGTCAGAGGGAGGCGCTAAAGGAGGCTATAAGGGAGAAGGAAAGTGTAGAGGCACGGCGAGAGGAGCTGGTTAGGCAGCAGAAGGAGCGGGGGTTAATAAAGGAACCCAGTCCCGCTTCTCGCACCAAGAAAGTGGTGCGTGTCGCCAGTCCGGTCCGGCCCGTTCCTGCCCCTCGCACCAAGCCAGTGGTGCGCGTCGCCAGTCCGGCCCGTCCTGTTCCTGCCCCGCGCACCAAGCTAGTGGTGCGCGTCGCCAGCCCGGTCCGGCCTGTTCCTGCCCCTCGCACCAAGCCAGTGGTGCGCGTCGCCAGCCCGGTCCGGCCTGTTCCTGCCCCTCGCACCAAGCCAGTGGTGCGCGTCGCCAGCCCGGCCCGGCCCGGCCTGTTCCTGCTCCTCGCACCAAGCCAGTGGTGCGCGTCGCCAGCCCGGTCCGGCCTGTTCCTGTCCCTCGCACCAAGTCAGTGGTGCGCGTCGCCAGCCCGGCCCGGCCTGTTCCTGCCCCTTGCACCAAGCCCGGCCCGGCCTGTTCCTGCCCCTCGCACCAAGCCAGTGGTGCGCGTCGCCAGCCCGGCCCGGCCTGTTCCTGCCCCTCGCACCAATCCAGTGGTGCGCGTCGCCAGCCCGGCCCGGCCTGTTCCTGCTCCTCGCACCAAGCCAGTGGTGCGGCGTCGCCAACCCGGTCCGGCCTGTTCCTGCCCCTCGCACCAAGCCAGTGGTGCGCGTCGCCAACCGGCCCGGCCCGGCCTGTTCCTGCTCCTCGCACCAAGCTAGTGGTGCGCGTCGCCAGCCGGTCCGGCCTGTTCCTGCCCCTCGCACCAAGCCAGTGGTGCCGCGTCGCCAGCCCGGCCCGGCCTGTTCCTGTCCATCGCACCAAGCCAGTGGTGTGCGTCGCCAGTCCGGTACGGCCCGTTCCTGCTCCCCGCACCAAGCCAGTGGTGCGCGTCGCCAGCCCGGTCCGGTCCATTCCTGCTACCCGCACCAAGTCAGTGGTGTTTGTGTCCAGTCCGGCACGGCCCGTGCCTGTTCCACCGGTGCCTGGTCCGGCACCAGTCAGCTGCTCCACTCCGGAGCCAGAGCAGTCTGCTCCACCGGTGTCCAGTTCAGCTCCGGTCAGCGGCTCCACTCCGGAGCCTGTGCAGTCCGCTCCACCGGTGCCCGGTCCAGCTCCGGTCAGCGGCTCCAGTCCAGACCCAGACGTCAGCCCCTCTCCAGGTTCGGGGTCTCCCACACCAGGGTCCAGACAGGGCTTGGTACTTCATGGGAGGAAGGAGAGGGGAAGTAGCGCGCCGAGGTCCAGACCAGACCAGGGGCGCAACAGGGAGGCGGAGAGTATGTGGTCGTCACGCCCTGAGCCGGATCCGCCTCCGAGGCGGAATGCCCACCCGGCCCCTACCCTGTTATGTTTATGTTGTGCGGTCGGAGTCCGCACCTTTGGGGGGGGGGGTACTGTCACGCCCTGACTCTGGGGACTGGTATTTGTTGAGTCAGGGTGTGTATTTTCTGTGTGGTTATGTTCTATGTTGTATTTTCTAGGTTTAGATCTAGATCTATGTTGGCCGGTTTGGTTCCCAATCAGAGGCAGCTGTCGCTCGTTGTCTCTGATTGGGGACCATACTTAGGTAGCCTATTGGCACTTGTGGGTTGTGGGATCTTGTTCCGTGTAGGTATGTTTTGTGTTCTACCTTGGACTTCACGTTTTGTTTGTTTATTGTCTTGTCAGTTGTTTATTCATTAAATTAAACATGTACACATATTACGCTGCGCCTTTGTCCGTCCTGTCTGTAAACGAGCGTGACAGTAGCTAAAGCAGATTGACACACAGGCTATTGTTTATGGATGTTTTGATTATTTTACACTGACAAAAATATAAACACAACATGAAACAATTTCAAAGATTTTACTGAGTTACAGTGCATGTAAGGAAATCAGTCAATTGAAATATATTCATTAGGCCCTAATCTCTGGATTTCACATGACTGGGAATACATATATACATCTGTTGGTCACAAATACCTTTACAAAAGGTAGGGGAGGGGATCAGAAAACCTGTCAGTATCTGGTGTGACCACCATTTGCCTCATGCAGCGCAACACATCTCCTTCGCATAGAGTTGATCAGACTATTGATTGTGGCCTGTGGAATGTGCAAAGTTGCTGGATATTGGTGAGAACTGGAACACGCTGTCATACACGTCAATCCAGAGCATCCCAAACATGCTCAATGGGTGACATGTCTGGTGAGAATGCAGGCCATGGATGAACTGGGACATTTTCAGCTTCCAGGAATTGTGTACAGATCCTTCTGACATGGGGCCGTGCATTATCATGCGGTGAGGTGATGAAACATGAGGTGATGGCAGCGGATAAATGGCACGACAATGGGCCACAGGATCTCGTCACGGTATCTCTTTGCATTCAAATTGCCATTGATAAAATGCAATTGTGTTCATTGTCCTTAGCTTATGTCTGCCCATACCATAACCCCACCGCCACCATGGGGCACTCTGTTCACAACGTTAACATCAGCAAACCGCTTGCCCACACGACCCCATACATGCTGTCTGCCATCTTCCCGGTACAGTTGAAACTGGTATTCATCCGTGCAGAGCACACTTCTCCAGCGTGCCAGTGGCCATCGAAGGTGAGCATTTGCCCACTGAAGTCACCGAGCTGCAGTCAGGTCAAGACCCTGGTGAGGACGACGAGCACGCAGATGAGTTTCCCTGAGACAGTTTCTGACAGTTTGTGCAGAAATTCTTCACTTGTGCAAACCCACAGTTTTCATCAGTTGTCTGGGTGACTGGTCTCAGACCATCCCGCAGGTGAAGAAGCCGGATGTTGAGGTCCTGGGCTGGCGTGGTTACACGTGATCTGCGGTTGTGAGGCCGGTTGGATGTAGTGCCAAATTCTCTAAAACAACATTGGAGTCAGCTTATGGTAGAGAAATTAACATTAAATTCTCTGGGAACAGCTCTGGTGGACATTCCTACAGCCAGCATGCCAATTGCACACTCCCTCAAATCTTGAGACATCTGTGGCATTGTGTTGTGTAACAGAATTGCACATTTTAGAGTGACCTTCTATTGTCCCCAGCACAAGGTGCACCTGTGTAATGAGCATGCTGTTTATTCAGCTTCTTGATATGCCAGATCTGTCAGGTTGATGGATTATCTTGGCAAATGAGAAATGCTGATTAACAGGGATGTAAACAAATTTGTCCACATAATTTGAGAGAAATACGCTTTTTGTGCATGTGGAGAATTTCTCGTCTCTTATTTCAGCACATGAAACATGAGACCAACACTTTACATGTTGTGTTTATATTTTTGTTCAGTGTATTTAGTGTCTAGAAGATTATGGCCTATCTCTCAATTTAGAAGATGTAAGCCTACTGTTGGGCAGGGGACTCTACTCCACAATGATTTGAAGTAACCATCCAAACTAGTAGCCTTCTCAGCAAAAGCTGATAGCATTTGCCATTATTTTTCTAGGAGAAATGTTTAACCACATGGGTTACTGTAAACAGGCTAAACACAGAATGTGTCTCTGTCAAAATATATTAACTGAGCTATGATTTGCAGTGGCCTAAAACAGCATTTAAAATTATCATAAGCTTGTACCACTGACAGGCGATGAAGATAAACAAGAATGACAACAGCTTTTTATGACATCAGCAATGCATTACACGGTCAAGGCTAAGACGTAGTACTTAACTTAGTAGGAGGCTAAGTAACAATTGAAATGACTACTACAGCCTCGAGTCTTCTTGGGTATGACACTACAAGCTTGGCACACCTGTATTTGGGGAGTTTCTCCCATTCTTCTCTGCAGATCCTCTCAAGCTCTGTCAAGTTGTATGGGGAGCGTCGCTGCACAGCTTCTTTTTTCTTTTGGGGGGGGGGGGGGGGGGGATGACCAGAGAATCTTGTTGTAGGAAGAGTCTTGGCGGTTCCAAACTTCTTCCATTTAAGAATGATGGAGGCCACTGTGTCCTTGGAGACCTTCAGTGCTGCAGACATTTTTTGGTACCCTTTCCCAGATGTGTGCCTCGACACAATCCTGTCTTGGAGCTCTACGGACAATTCCTTCGACCTCATGGCTTGGTTTTTGCTCTGACATGCACTGTCAACTGTGGGACCTTATTTAGACAGGTGTGTGCCTTTCAAAATCATGTCCAATCAATTGAATTTACCACACGTGGACTCCAAGTTGTAGAAACATCTCAACGATGATCAATGGAAACAGGATGCATCTGAGCTCAATTTCGAGTTTCACAGCAAAGGGTCTGAATACCTATGTAAACAAGTTATCTGTTTTTATTTTTAATGAATTTGCAAAAATGTCTAAACCTGTTTTCTCTTTGTCATTATGGGGTAATGTGTGTTGATTGATGAAGAACATGTTTTATTTAATAAATTTTAGAATGAGGCTGTAACGTAACAAAATGTGGAAAAAGTGAAGGGGTCTGAATACTTTCCGAATGCACTATATATGCACTACATCAAATGGTAATTTTCCAGTACCCTCTTCACACACTGGCGTGATTAGTTGCTGGCTCCTTATCTCTTAGGGCACTAAAGGCCAAGCTCAAGGCTGAATTCCTCTATCTGAACAGGCTTTAAATAACTTATCACCCCCCTATATTAGAAACATAAGCTGTGAGAACTGGTTAGAACCTGTTGTTGTTTGTACAAAGCTTTAAGGAAGTGCAGCCAAGTACCCCTTATCTCTCATTTAACCTTGTCCCCCTAGGAGGGGTAAGCAGCTCTTTGCGTAGATGAAGGACAGTACCAGTCAAATGTTTGGACACACCTATTCATTCCAGGGTTTTTCTTTATTTTTGCTATTTTCTACCTTGTAGAATAATAGTGAAGACATCAAAAATATAAAATAACATATATGGAATCATGTAGTAACCAACAAAGTGTTCAACAAATCTAAATATATTTTAGATTTCAGATTCTTCAAAGAAGCCACCCTTTGCATTGATGACAGCTTTGCACACTCTTGGCATTCTCTCAACCAGCTTCACCTGGAATGTTTTTTTGCAACAGTCTTGAAGGAGTTCCCACATATGCTGAGCACTTGTTGGCTGCTTTTCCTTCACTCTGAGGTCCAACTCATCCCAAACCATCTCAATTGGGTTGAGGCCGGGGGATTGTGGAGGCCAGGTCATCTGATGCAGCATTCCATCACTTTCCTTCTTGGTAAAATAGCCCTTACACAGCCTGGAAGTGTGTTGGGTCATTGTCCTGTTAAAAAACAAATGATACCAGATGGGATGGCGTATCACTGCAGAATGCTGTGGTAGCCATGCTGGTTAAGTGTGCCTTGAATTCTAAAGAAATCACAGACAGTGTCACCAGCAAAGCACCCCAACACCATCGCACCTCCTCCTCCATGCTTCACTGTGGGAAATACACATGCAGAGATCATCTGTTCACCTACTCTGCGTCTCACAAAGACACGGCAGTTGGAACCAAAAATCTCAAACTTGGACATACAGTGGGGAAAAAAAGTATTTAGTCAGCCACCAATTGTGCAAGTTCTCCCACTTAAAAAGATGAGAGAGGCCTGTAATTTTCATCATAGGTACACGTCAACTATGACAGACAAATTGAGGAAAAAAATTCCAGAAAATCCCATTGTAGGATTTTTAATGAATTTATTTGCAAATTATGGTGGAAAATAAGTATTTGGTCACCTACAAACAAGCAAGATTTCTGGCTCTCACAGACCTGTAACTTCTTCTTTCAGAGGCTCCTCTGTCCTCCACTCGTTACCTGTATTAATGGCACCTGTTTGAACTTGTTATCAGTATAAAATACACCTGTCCACAACCTCAAACAGTCACACTCCAAACTTCACAATGGCCAAGACCAAAGAGCTGTCAAAGGACACCAAAAACAAAATTGTAGACCTGCACCAGGCTGGCAAGACTGAATCTGCAATAGGTAAGCAGCTTGGTTTGAAGAAATCAACTGTGGGAGCAATTATTAGGAAATGGAAGACATACAAGACCACTGATAATCTCCCTCGATCTGGGGCTCCACGCAAGATCTCACCCCGTGGGGTCAAAATGATCACAAGAACGGTGAGCAAAAATCCCAGAACCACACGGGGGACCTAGTGAATGACCTGCAGAGAGCTGGGACCAAAGTAACAAAGCCAACCATCAGTAACACACTACGCGCCAGGGACTCAAATCCTGCAGTGCGAGACGTGTCCCCCTGCTTAAGCCAGTACATGTCCAGGCCCGTCTGAAGTTCATTTGGATGATCCAGAAGAGGATTGGGAGAATGTCATATGGTCAGATGAAACCAAAATATAACTTTTTGGTAAAAACTCAACTCGTCATGTTTGGAGGACAAAGAATGCTGAGTTGCATCCAAAGAACACCATACCTACTGTGAAGCATGGGGTTGGAAACATCATGCTTTGGGGCTGTTTTTCTGCAAAGGGACCAGGACGACTGATCCGTGTAAAGGAAAGAATGAATGGGGCCATGTATCGTGAGATTTTGAGTGAAACCCTCCTTCCATCAGCAAGGGCATTGAAGATGAAACGTGGCTGGGTCTTTCAGCATGACAGTGATCCCAAACACACCGCCCGGGCAACGAAGGAGTGGCTTCGTAAAAAGCATTTCAAGGTCCTGGAGTGGCCTAGCCAGTCTCCAGATCTCAACCCCATAGAAAATCTTTGGAGGGAGTTGAAAGTCTGTGTTGCCCAGCGACAGCCCCAAAACATCACTGCTCTAGAGGAGATCTGCATGGAGGAATGGGCCAAAATACCAGCAACAGTGTGTGAAAACCTTGTGAAGACTTACAGAAAACGTTTGACCTGTGTCATTGCCAACAAAGGGTATATAACAAAGTATTGAGAAACTTTTGTTATTGACCAAATACTTATTTTCCACCATCATATGCCAATAAATTCATTAAAAATCCTACAATGTGATTTTCTGGATTTTTTTTTCTCATTTTGTCTGTCATAGTTGATGTGTACCTATGATGAAAATTACAGGCCTCTCTCATCTTTTTAAGTGGGAGAACTTGCACAATTGGTGGCTGACTAAATACTTTTTTTCCCCACTGTATTTCCACCGGTCTAATGTCCATTGCTCGTGTTTCTTGGCCCAAGCATGTCTCTTCTTCTTACTGGTGCCCTTTAGTAGTGGTTTATTTGCAGCAATTTGACCATGAAGGCCTGATTCACACAGTCTCCTCTGAACAGTTGATGTTGAGGTGTGTCTGTAACTTGAACTCTGTGAAGCATTTATTTGGGTTGCAATTTCTGAGGCTGGTAACTCTAATGAACTTATCCTCTGCAGCAGAGGTAACTCTGGGTCTTCCTTTCCTGTGCCGGTCCTTATGAGAGCCAGTTTCATCATAGCTCTTGATGGTTTTTGCGACTGCACTTGAAGAAACTTTCAAAGTTCTTGAAATGTTCCGTATTGACTGACCTTCATGTCTTAAAGTAATGATGGACTGTCGTTTCTCTTTTCTTATTTGAGCTGTTCTTGCCATAATATGTTCTTGGTCTTTTACCAAATAGGGCTGTCTTCTGTATACCACCCCTACCTTGTCACAACACAACTGATTGCCTCAAAAAATAAAGAAATTCCACAAATTACCCTTTAACAAGGCACACCTGTTAATTGAAATGCATTCCAGGTGACTACCTCATGAAGCTGGTTGAGAGAATGCCCAGAGTGTGCAAAGCTGTCATCAAGGTGAAGGGTGGTTACTTTGAAGAAACTCAAATATAAAATATATTTTGATTTGTTTAATGCTTTTTTGGTTACTACATGATTCCATACGTGTTATTTCATAGTTTTGATGTCTTCACTACTATTCTAAAATGTAGAAAATAGGAAAAATTAAGAAAAACCCTTGAATGAGTAGGTGTGTCCAAATTCTTGACTGGTACTGTATGTAATAACTGTGTGGTTCTGTATTTTCTGAGTTTCTCTCCGGGTTATCCTGAGTGTGATCTCCCCTGCAATTGCTTGAATAAACTCTTATTAACTGGATAATGTGCTCTGCCTGATCATTGGAACGAGTTTTCTTCAACAATAGGTTAATGATCATGTAAAGGTTATGTACCACCCTTAGCAAAGTCATGTCTCTTTAACAGCCCACATGTTTCAATCACTATTCACTGTACATCCTGTAGGTCTTTCACTAAACATTGAGGGGTAAATTTTATACGTGCAGCTCAGCCCAGGCAGTGTGCTAAAACTGGATTTTTCAAAAATGAGTTTGGAATACTGCAGCTCACGATGACCTTGTTTACCAAACATCTATTAATAGTAAAGTTGAGATACATTCTCTTAGATGATTTGTTAACATTAGATGATTTGTTAACATTATATAGTGCAATTTGTCGGGGTTTAAGAAGAGTGAAATGGATTCCCGAATGGTAGTCTTGTACTGAGAACTGAGTAGTGGACAGACAGAAAAACATTTAGAGCCTTTTGCTGTATGAGGTTGGTACCCAGCCAAGCACTAATGCATCTCTCTCTCCTCACTGAATGAATGACAAATGGATGAATGGGCGATAATTGTGCACGTTACTTCACAATAAAAATTTAATTAGGCCTAACTGAATGATAAGGAGGGTGAAGAGATGGATTTAATTTAGAAAGACAATAGTGTAATGAAGAGTTTGTGTATGCCTATTTATCAGCTTTGGCGCTTATGTTTATAGCAAATAATTTGACTGTGTGATTTGCGGGTTGATATCATTCTCTTTTAAGTTTTACTTTGTAAAATGAAGCTGTTACGGGACTGTTTTATTTACTATAACTCTATTACTAATTAAATGTATTGTAAGCAGCGGTGGAAAAAGTACCCAATTGTCATACTTGAGTAAAAGTAACGATACCTTAATAGAAAATGACTCAAGTAAAAGTGAAAGTCACCTAGTAAAATACTACTTGAGTAATAGTCTACAAGTATTTGGTTTTAAATACACTTAAGTATCAAAAATAAAAGCATAAAGTATCAATCATTTCAAATTCCTTACATAAAGCAAATCAGACTGCACCATTTTCAGTTTTTTTTTTGCCAGGGGCATACTCCAACACTAAGACATAATTTAAATATTAAGCATTGGTGTTTAGTGAGTCTGCAAGATCAGAGGCAGTAGGGAAGACCAGGGATGTTCTCCTGAAAAGTGCATGAATTGGAACAATTTCCTGTCCTGCTAAGCATTTAAAATGTAACAAGTACTTTTGGGTGTCAGAGAAATGGATGGAGTAAAAAGTGCATTATTTTCATTAGGAATGTAGTGAAGTACAGTGCCTTGCAAAAGTATTCATCCCCCTTGGCATTTTTCCTATTTTGTTGCATTACAACATGTAATTGAAATTGATTTTTATTTGGATTTCATGTAATGGACATACAGAAAACAGTCCAAATTGGTGAAGTGAAATGAAAAAAACTACTTGTTTCAAAACATTCTAAAAAATAAATAACGGAAAAGTGATGTGTGCATATTTATTCACCCCCTTTGCTATGAAGCCCCTAAATAAGATCTGGTGCAACCAATTACCTTCAGAAGTCACATAATTAGTGAAATAAAGTCCACCTGTGTGCAATCTAAGTGCCACATAACCTCAGTATATATACACCTGTTCTGAAAGGCCCCAGAGTCTGCAACACCACTAAACAAGGGGCACCACCAAGCAAGCAGCACCATGAAGACCAAGGAGCTCTCCAAACAGGTCAGGGACAAAGTTGTGGAGAAGTACAGATCATGGTTGGGTTATAAAAAAATATCTGAAACTTTGAACATCCCACGGAGCACCATTAAATCCATTTTTCAAAAATTGAAAGAATATGGCACCACAACAAACCTGACAAGAGAGGGCCGCCCACCAAAACTCACGGACCAGACAAGGAAGGCATTAATCAGAGAGGCAACAAAGAGACCAAAGATAACCCTGAAGGAGCTGCAAAGCTCCACAGCGGAGATTGGAGTATCTGTCCATAGGACCACTTTAAGCCATACACTCCACAGAGCAGGTCTTTACGGAAGAGTGGCCAGAAAAAGCCATTGCTTAAAGAAAATAAATAAGCAAACACGTTTGGTGTTCGCCAAAAGGCATGTCGGAGACTTGCCAAACATATGGAAGAAGGTACTCTGGTCAGATGAGACTAAAATTATTTTTTTGGCCATCAAGGAAAATGCTATGTCTGGCACAAACCCAACACCTCTCATCACCCCGAGAACACCATCCCCACATTTCATGGTGGTGGCAGCATCATGCTGTGGGGATGTTTTTCATTGGCAGGGACTGGGAAACTGGTCAGAATTGAATAAATGATGGATGGCAATAAATACAGGGCAATTCTTGAGGGAAATCTGTTTCAGTCTTCCAGAGATTTGAGACTGGCACAGAGGTTCACTTTCCATCAGGACAATGACCCTAAGCATACTGCTAAAGCAACACTTGAGTGCTTTAAGGGGAAACCTTTAAATGTCTTGGAATGGCCTAGTCAAAGCCCAGATCTCAATCCAGTTGAGAATCTGTGGTATGACTTAAAGATTGCTGTACACCAGCGGAAACATCCAACTTGAAGTAGTTGTAGCAGTTTTGCCTTGAAGAATGGGCAAAAATCCCAGTGGCTAGATGTGCCAAGCTTATAGAGACATACCCCAAGAGACTTGCAGCTGTAATTGCTTCAAAAGTTGGCTCTACAAGGTATTGACTTTGGGTGGGTGAATAGTTATGCACGCTCAAGTTTTCAGTTTTCTTGTCTTATTTCATGTTTGTTCCACAATAAAGTGATAGGCATGTTGTGTAAATCAAATGATACAAACCCCCAAAAATTCCATTTTAATTCCAGGTTGTAAGGTAAAAAAATAGGAAAATGCCAAGGGGGTGAATATTTTCGCAAGCCACTGTAAAAGTTGTCAAAAATATAAATAGTAAAGATACCTAAAAAACTACTTAAGTAGTACTTTAAAGTATTTTTACTTTAGTACTTTACACCACTGATTATAAGGGAAACAAACATGCTACATGTTGCGGTAGGCCTTTAGAATAATGCAAAACATATTCTTGACTCTATCCAAGTTGATGAGCGAAGGGAAGCAAATGATGCCAGCCCACTGAATGAGTGACAGATGGATGAATGGGTGATAATTGTGCACATTACTTCACAATCAAATTTAAATGAGGCCTAACTGAATGATAAGGAGGGGAAAGAGGTTGATTTAATTTAGAACAACAATAGTGTAATGATGAGTTTGTGTTATGCCTATTTATCGTCGTTGGCGCTCATGTTAATAATTTGACCACAATCCTTGAGGGTTGATACCATTCTCTTTGACGTTTTCCTTTGTAAAAAGAAGCTGTTACGGGATTGTTTTATTTACTATAATGCTATTACTAATCAAAGTTATTGTAAGGGAAACGAAAACATGCTACATTGTGCAGTAGGCCTTTAGAATAATGCAAAACATTACTCTATCCAAGTTGATGAGCAGCAGGAAACAAATGGATCCAGTTAGCCTGCACAGCCGGCCCATCAAAACTGCACTTACACTATACCGAAGCTAATTTTACAGATAATAAGAGATTGGCTATAGACAAGATTTAATTGACAATAGTCTGATGAGTGACAGTATTATCAGTTGTCAAATTGTACATGATGAGATGGGCGCATCTTGAAATCGACATGCAGGGAAAGGAGCCTCACTTCATCCAATCTTACTTCAGAGTCACATCCAGGTAAAACACTTTTATTTCTACAGTGAGGGAAAAAAATCTTTGATCCCCTGCTGATTTTGTACGTTTGCCCGCTGACAAAGACATGATCAGTCTATAGTTTTAATGGTAGGTTTATTTGAACGGTGAGAGACAGAATAACAAAAAAATTATCCAGAAAAACGCATGTCAAAAATGTTATGATTGATTTGCATTTTAATGAGGGAAATAAGTATTTGACCCCTCTGCAAAACATGACTTAGTACTTGGTGGCAAAACCCTTGTTGGCAATCACAGAGGTCAGATGTTTCTTGTAGTTGGCAACCAGGTTTGCACACATCTCAGTAGGGATTTTGTCCCACTCCTCCTTGCAGATCTTCTCCAAGTCATTAAGGTTTCGAGCCTGTCATTTGGCAACTCGAACCTTCAGCTCCCTCCACAGATTTTCTATGGGATTAAGGTCTGGAGACTGGCTAGGCCAAGATTTGACGGTACATGGCCCCGTCCATCGTCCCTTTGATGCGGTGAAGTTGTCCTGTCCCCTTAGAAGAAAAACACCCCCAAAACATAATGTTTCCACCTCCATGTTTGACAGTGGGGATGGTGTTCTTGGGGTCATAGGCAGCATTCCTCCTCCTCCAAACACAGCGAGTTGAGTTGATGTCAAAGAGCTCGATTTTGGTCTCATCTGACCACAACACTTTCACCCAGTTCTCCTCTGAATCATTCAGATGTTCACTGGCAAACTTCAGACGGGCCTGTATATGTGCTTTCTTGAGCAGGGGGACCTTGCGGGCGCTGCAGGATTTCAGTCCTTCACGGCGTAGTGTGTTACCAATTGTTTTCTTGGTGACTATGGTCCCAGCTGCCTTGAGATCATTGACAAGATCCTCCCGTGTAGTTCTGGGCTGATTCCTCACCATTCTCATGATCATTGCAACTCCACGAGGTGAGATCTTGCTTGGAGCTGCAGGCCGAGGGAGATTGACAGTTCTTTTGTTTTTCTTCCATTTGCAAATAATAGCACCAATTGTTGTCACCTTCTCACCAAGCTGCTTGGCGATGGTCTTGTAGCCCATTCCAGCCTTGTGTAGTTCTACAATCTTTTCCCTGACATCCTTGGAGAGCTCTTTGGTCTTGGCCATGGTGGAGAGTTTGGAATCTGATTGATTGATTGCTTCTGTGGACAGGTGTCTTTTATACCAATTTGTAATTCGCTCTGGATAAGAGCGTCTGCTAAATAATGAAAATGTAAATGTAAATGCATACAGGTAACAAACTGAGATTAGGAGCACTCACTTTAAGAGTGTGCTCCTAATCTCAGCTCATTACCTGTATAAAAGACACCTGGGAGCCAGAAATCTTTCTGATTGAGAGGGTGTCAAATACTTATTTCCCTAATTAAAATGCAAATCAATTTATAACATTTTTGACATGCGTTTTTCTGGATTTATTTGTTGTTATTCTGTCTCTCACTGTTCAAATAAACCTACCATTAAAATTATAGACTGATCCTTTCTTTGTCAGTGGGCAAACGTACAAAATCAGCAGGGGATCAAATACTTTTTTCCCTCACTGTATATACAGTTGAAGTCGGAAGTTTACATACACCTTAGCCAAATACATTTAAACTCAGTTGTTCACAATTCCTGACATTTAATCCTAGTAAAAATTCCCTGTGTTAGGTCAGTTAGGATCACCACTTTATTTTAAGAATGTGATATGTCAGAATAATAGTAGAGAAAAATATTTATTTAAGCTTTTATTTCTTTCATCACATTCCCAGTGGGTCAGAAGTTTACATACACTCAATTAGTATTTGGTAGCATTGCTTTTAAATGGTTTAACTTGGGTCAAACGTTTTGGGTAGCCTTCCACAAGCTTCCCACAATAAGTTGGGTGAATTTTGGCCCATTCCTCCTGACAGAGCTGGTGTAACTGAGTCAGGTTTGTAGGCCTCCTTGCTAGCATATGCTTTTTCAGTTCTGCCCACACATTTTCAATAGTATTGAGGTCAGCACTTTGTGATGGCCACTCCAATACCTTGACTTTGTTGTCCTTAAGCCATTTTGCCACAACTTTGGAAGTATGCTTGGGGTCATTGTCCATTTGGAAGACCCATTTGCGACCAAGCTTTAACTTCCTGACTGATGTCTTGAGATGTTGCTTCAATATATCCACATAATTATCCTTCCTCATGATGCCATCTATTTTGTGAAGTGCACCAGTCCCTCCTGCAGCAAAGCACCCCCAGAGCATGATGCTGCCACCCCCGTGCTTCACGGTTGGGATGGTGTTCTTCAGCTTGCAAGCATCCCCCTTTTTCCTCCAAACATAACGATGGTCATTATGGACAAACAGTTATATTTTTGTTTCATCAGACCAGAGGACATTTCTCCAAAAAGTACGATCTTTGTCCCCATATGCAGTTGCAAACCGTAGTCTGGCTTTTTTATGGCGGTTTTGGAGCAGTGGCTTCTTCCTTGCTGAGCGGCCATTCAGGTTATGTCGATATAGGACTAGTTTTACTGTGGATATAGATACTTTTGTACCTGTTTCCTCCAGCATCTTCACAAGGTCCTTTGCTGTTATTCTGGGATTGATTTGCACTTTTCGCATCAAAGTATGTTCATCTCTAGGAGACAGACCACGTCTCCTTCCTGAGCGGTATGCTGCGTGGTCCCATGGTGTTTATACTTGCATACTATTGTTTGTACAGATGAACGTGTACTCCCGAGTGGCGCAGTGGTCTAAGGCACTGCATCGCAGTGCTAGCTGTGCCACTAGAGATCCTGGTTCGAATCCAGGCTCTGTCGTAGCCGGCTGCGACCGGGAGACCCATGGGGCGGCGCACAATTGGCCCAGCGTCGTCCAGGGTAGGGGAGGGAATGGCCGGCAGGGATGTAGCTCAGTTGGTAGAGCATGGCGTTTGCAACGCCAGGGTTGTGGTTTCGATTCCCACGGGGGACCAGTATGAAAAAATAAAATAATGTATGCACTCACTAACTGTAAGTTGCTCTGGATAAGAGCGTCTGCTAAATTACTAAAAATGTTTTTAAAAAAATGTACCTTCAGGCATTTGGAAATTGCTCCCAAGGATGAACCAGACTTGTGGAGGTCTAGAATTTTTTTCTGAGGTCTTGGCTGATTTCTTTTGATTTTCCCATGATGTCAAGCAAAGAGGCACTGAGTTTGAAGGTAGGCCTTGAAATACATCCACAGGTACACCTCCAATTGACTCAAATTATGTCAATTAGCCTATCAGAAGCTTCTAAAGCCGTGACATAATTTTCTGGAATTCATCAAGCTGTTTAAAGGCACAGTCAACTTAGTGTAACTTCTGACCCACTGGAATTGTGATACAGTGAATTATAAGTGAAATAATCTGTCAGTAAACAATTGTTGGAAAAATGACTTGTGTCATGCACAAAGTAGATGTCCCAACTGACTTGCCAAAACTATAGTTTGTTAACAAGAAATTTGTGGAGTGGTTGAAAAACTAGTTTTAATGACTCCAACCTAAGTGTATGTAAACATCCGACTTCAACTGTAGTATCAGAAAGAGCATATTCTGCGGTTTCTATGACACTTACTAACTCTAAACAATTCTAGAGGTGCAGCTCTATTTCCAAATTTCATTTTTTCCCAGAATATCTGCTCTGTCCATGTTTTCAGCACCTGACCACTCACACGACAGCATTGCTCTGGCTACTAAGCAGACTAGTAACATAATAAACCTCAAATTCGCTATTCTGTTTTCTTTTAAATATATTTTCTTATTTCCACAATTTTTCTTTAAACCTGCGATAACAAAATTATAATGGACTTCTTTGTGATGGACTTGAACTAGTGTTTTTAAAAAATTTCTTATAGCCTAGAGTAACATAAACGAATATATTATATTATGTTCTTTAATATAATTGTTTTTTTGTTTTCTAATGTTACCTAAGACCTTTATCAACACAACTAAATAATTATTATTCCGATAGCATACATGAAATGTATTTATTAGACTGTTAGAATGTTGCTGCATTATTGGCAGGAAGTGTCAAAAATTGGCTTTAGCCTACATTTTTCACTAGGAATTGAAGCTGTTTGTTTGAGAATTCTAAACTCACCCCATGTCATCTGCTGCATTACATCGGGGTTTCACAAATTATGTGTTTATCCAATCATTTGGTTGTTGTAACAGCAAGGATATAGAAGAAATGCAGCCTGTATACTTTACCTAGTTAGCCAAAATGACATTGCCAACACCAACACAGCTAGTTAGCTAAATAGCAACAGGCTAAGCTAGCTAGCACAGTTCATGGTGGACAATTTCACTTGAAACTGGTCAGGGAGAGGTTTGGGTTCAATTCAATAATTACATTTATTGACTGCTAAACCATGGAAAATAATTTGTATACATATCCTGGTGTGCTAGTCTCTGTTCTGTCAACCCTGGTCACGGGTTGTGCTGTGCAGCACTGACAGCTGTGTTGGAATTCTGAACCTTCGAATGGATCATGTGACAATAGTGTTTGTTTTACATTTAGCAGACGCTCTTATCCAGAGCGACTTACAGTTAGTGCAAACATTTTCATACTGCCCCCCCGTGGGAAACGAACCCACAACCCTGGCGTTGCAAGTGCCATGCTCTACCAACTGAGCTACAGGCTGTTGCTTGTAACTCGTTGCACAAAGTTGACAAGTTTCAACCAAGTTGCAGGGGGCTTTTTCACGAAGCGATCAAGAAGTAACTCAGTTGCATCATGTAACGACAGCCTTATGATGTCAGTGGCCGGGGAAATTGTAATATTTTTTCTCTCTCTCTGCACCAACTGCAACTGTTCTTGGCATTCCAAACACATCCTGCTTTGAGAGAGAGAGAGAGAGAGAGAGCGAGAGAGAGAGAGAGAGAGAGAGAGAGAGAGAGAGAGAGAGAGAGAGAGAGAGAGAGAGAGAGAGAGAGAGAGAGAGAGAGAGAGAGAGAGAGAACTTTTGGTCCCCCAGTTAGCTTTAAATGCATTTTGTGTGATGTGATTTCTTTTATTTTCTTTCTTTGTCCACTTTTCTGTCTGTATGTATATATTATTTTTCACACAGCCTTTGTCAGTCGGACATAACCTCATTATTTATTTACAGGAGTGCTAGCATCAGTTGGGGTGATATATTCCAGACTCCTTTTTATTTATCTTATTTATTGACAAAGGGAACAGACAATAACCATGTGGTAACACGTACTATATCCCAGGACAGCAATATAATGCTGTATTGCTGAATTGTTATTGTATTTAATTTTTACACCATTTACAATGAAAGTCTTTTCAGAGTAATATTTTTTAAAGAGTTTATAAATTTTACATTGAAAATAAATGTATATAGTATAAATATGAGGTGTAGAATTAAAACCATAGCGAGAAAAATAGATGGTTCTTATTATACATTGAGTATACCAAACATTAGGAACACCTTCCTAATATTGAGTTGTACCCATGCACTGAGCATACACAATGGGACACTGTGTTGTCTAGGACATGACCCAGTTGTTCATTCTATATTTTCCGTTGCCATGCTTGCTGGCATTGTTCTCATCCATTGCTTGCTAGCTAGCCAACTAGCTACGGCTAACGTTAACACAGTCACGACCTCTACAGCCAGAATAACAGCAATGTAGCTGTATTTGCATTTGTTTATGTTGTTTTCTATTGATATTCATTTGGATACATCCATAACAGTGAGTTGAAGATGCCCATTTTTTCCTGGCATTGTGTCTTCTCATCAGGACACTCATCGACACAGTTCCTTATGAGAAGATCACATTGCATATCAAACACTAGGCTAGAAGCTAGCTAAATGGTTTGTTGCAAGCAAACCTGCCAATATGACAACCAAATTGAAAAATATAAGTTGTTGAAAACAGCTGGTCAAACTAGACTCGACAGCATAGCACCACTTGCGTCATGACTACATTAGGGACCAGAGAAATTCATGTTCATCACTCACCACGTTAGGTCATCAGATTCTCCAAACAAATATGTCTTTGCAAAAACGAATCAATTGCTAGCTAGCTACATTTGTCTTCGTTGGACCTGCGTTTACAATGTATCCAATTTCAGTTTGTGTGCTTGTTGGTTTAGCTTTCTGTAACTTTGTAGCAAGTACAGTATGCATGTGTAGGTGCATATAAGCGTCATGATTGCAAGGTGTCCCGATATCTTTTCCAACTGTCCCGATATATATTTTCCAACTGTCCCGTTATCTGGTTTTAATGTCCATTCTAGAATGCCCTTCTAGCCAATCAGAAATGAGAATTCAACAATGCTGTGGTATAACGTGTGATAACTCCCGATTTAGGGCTGTTCTTAGACTCGAGGCTCCCGGGTTCGAGGGCCTTATTGCTTTTATAAAACGGTTGCCAACATATATATAAAAAAAGATAAACAACACGTTTTCATAATTGTTTTTATTTTAACGAGTAAATTACATTTATTTCATTCTTCCACCTGATGATATACAGTGCCTTCAGAAAGTATTCACACCCCTTGACTTTTTCCACATTTTGTTGTGTTACAAAGTGGGTTTAATATGGTTTCAATTGTAATTTTTTTGTCAACGATCCGCACAAAATACTCGAATGTCTTGAGTGGATTTTTTAAAATAACATTTGCAAAAAAGGAAAGAAAACACTAATATATCTTGATTACATAGGTATTCAACCCCCTGAGTCAATACATGTTAGAATCACCGTTGGCAGCGATTACAGCTGTGAATCTTTCTGGGTAAGTCTCTAAGCACTTTCCACACGTGGATTGTGCAACATTGTGCAACATTTGCCCATTATTATTTACAAAATTATTCAAGCTCTGCCAAATTGTTTGTTGATCAAATCAAATCAAAATGTATTTGTCACATACACGTGTTTAGCAGATGTTATTGACTCCCGAGTGGCGCAGTGGTCTAAGGCACTGCATCGCAGTGCTAGCTGTGCCACTAGAGATCCTGGTTCGAATCCAGGCTCTGTCATAGCAGGTCACGACCGGGAGACCCATGGGGCGGCGCGCAATTGGCCAAGCGTTGTCCAGGGCAGGGGAGGGAATGACCGGCAGGGATGTAGCTCAGTTGGTAGAGCATGGCGTTTGCAACGCCAGGGTTGTGGGTTCGTTTCCCACGGGGGGTATGAAATAATAAAATAAAATAACTAACTTAACTGTAAGTCGCTCTGGATAAGAGCGTCTGCTAAATGACTAAAATGTTATTGCGGGTGTAGCAAAATGCTTGTGCTTCTAGCTCCGACAGTGCAGTAATATCTAATAATTTACATTTTAGTCATTTAGCAGACGCTCTTATCCAGAGCGACTTACAGTTAGTGAGTGCATACATTTTTTCATACTGGCCCCCCGTGGGAATCAAACCCACAACCCTGGCATTGCAAGCGCCATGCTCTACCAACTAAGCTACAGGAGGCCACAACATATACCCAATATACACAAATCTAGTAAGGAATGGAATTTAAGAATATATACATATATGGACAAGCAATGACAGAGCGGCATGGACTAAGATACAGTAGAATATTACAGAATAGAATACAGTATATACAGTGGGGAAAAAAGGATTTAGTCAGCCACCAATTGTGCAAGTTCTCCCACTTAAAAAGATGAGAGAGGCCTGTAATTTTCATCATAGGTACACGTCAACTATGACAGACAAAATGAGAAAAGAAAATCCAGAAAATCACATTGTAGGATTTTTAATGAATTTATTTGCAAATTATGGTGGAAAATAAGTATTTGGTCAATAACAAAAAGTTTCTCAATACTTTGTTATATACCCTTTGTTGGCAATGACACAGGTCAAACATTTTCTGTAAGTCTTCACAAGGTTTTCACACACTGTTGCTGGTATTTTGGCCCATTCCTCCATGCAGATCTCCTCTAGAGCAGTGATGTTTTGGGGCTGTCGCTGGGCAACATGGACTTTCAACTCCCTCCAAAGATTTTCTATGGGGTTGATATCTGGAGACTGGCTAGGCCACTCCAGGACCTTGAAATGCTTCTTACAAAGCCACTCCTTCGTTGCTCGGGCAGTGTGTTTGGGATCATTGTCATGCTGAAAGACCCAGCCACGTTTCATCTTCAATGCCCTTGCTAATGGAAGGAGGTTTTCACTCAAAATCTCACGATACATGGCCCCATTCATTCTTTCCTTTACACGGATCAGTCGTCCTGGTTCCTTTGCAGAAAAACAGCCCCAAAGCATGATGTTTCCACCCCCATGCTTCACAGTAGGTATGGTGTTCTTTGGATGCAACTCAGCATTCTTTGTCCTCCAAACACGACGAGTTGAGTTTTTACCAAAAAGTTATATTTTGGTTTTATCTGACCATATGACATTCTCCCAATCATCTTCTGGATCATCCAAATGCACTCTAGCAAACTTCAGACAGGCCTGGACATGTACTGGCTTAAGCAGGGGGACACGTCTTGCACAGCAGGATTTGAGTCCCTGGCGGCGTAGTGTGTAGCTGATGGTAGGCTTTGTTACTTTGGTCCCAGCTCTCTGCAGGTCATTCACTAGGTCCCCCCGTGTGGTTCTGGGATTTTTGCTCATCGTTCTTCTGATCATTTTGACCCCACGGGGTGAGATCTTGCGTGGAGCCCCAGATCGAGGGAGATTATCAGTGGTCTTGTATGTCTTCCATTTCCTAATAATTGCTCCCACAGTTGATTTCTTCAAACCAAGCTGCTTACCTATTGCAGATTCAGTCTTCCCAGCCTGGTGCAGGTCTACAATTTTGTTTCTGGTGTCCTTTGACAGCTCTTTGGTCTTGGCCATAGTGGAGTTTGGAGTGTGACTGTTTGAGGTTGTGGACAGGTGTCTTTTATACTGATAACAAGTTCAAACAGGTGCCATTAATACAGGTAACGAGTGGAGGACAGAGGAGCCTCTTAAAGAAGAAGTTACAGGTCTGTGAGAGCCAGAAATCTTGCTTGTTTGTAGGTGACCAAATACTTATTTTCCACCATAATTTGCAAATAAATTCTTAAAAAATCCTACAATGTGATTATCTGGATTCTTTTTTCTCAATTTGTCTGTCATAGTTGACGTGTACCTATGATGAAAATTACAGGCCTCTCATCTTTTTAAGTGGGAGAACTTGCACAATTGGTGGCTGACTAAATACTTTTTTCCCCCACTGTACATATGAGATGAGTAGTGCAAGATATGTAAACATTATTAAAGTGACTAGTGTTCCATTTCGTGGCCAGTGATTTCAATAGGCAGCAGCAGCCTCTAATGTGCTAGTGATGGCTATTTAACAGTCTGATGGCATTGAGATAGAAGCTGTTTTTCATTCTCCCTGTCCCAGCTTTGATGCACCAGTACTGACCTCGCCTTCTGGATGATAGCGGGGTGAACAGGCAGTGGCTCGGGTGGTTGATGTCCTTGATGATCTTTTTGGCCTTCCTGTGACATCGGGTGCTGTAGGTGTCTTGGAGGGCGGGTAGTTTGCCCCCGATAATGCGTTCGGCAGACCGCACCACCCTCTGGAGAGCCCTGTGGTTGCGGGCGGTGCAGTTGCCATACCAGGCAGTGATACAGCCCAACAGGATGCTCTCAATTGTGCATCTGTAAAAGTTTGTGAGGGTTTTAGGTGCCAAGCCAAATTTCTTCAGCCTCCTGAGGTTGAAGAGGCTCTGTTGCGCATTCTTCACCACACTGTCTGCATGGGTGGACCATTTCAGTTTGTCAGTGATGTGTACGCAAAGGAACTTGAAGCTTTCCACATTCTCCACTGCAGTCCTGTCGATGTGGACCCTCTGCTGTTTCCTGAAGTCCATGATCATCTCCTTTGTTTTGTTGACGTTGAGTGAGAGGTTATTTTCCTGGCACCACAATCCCAGAGACCTCACATCCTCCCTGTAGGCTGTCTCGTCATTGTTGGTAATCAAGCCTACTACTGTTGTGTCGTCTGCAAACTTGATGATTGAGTTGGAGGCGTGCTTGGCTACGCAGTCATTGGTGAACAAGGAGTACAGGAGGGGCTGAGCACGCACCCTTGTGGGTCCCCAGTGTTGAGGATCAGCAAAGTGGAGATGTTGTTTCCTACCTTCACCACCTGGGGGCGGCCCGTCAGGAAGTCCAGGACCCAGTTGCACAGGGCGGGGTTCAGACCCAGGGCCTCGAGCTTAATGATGGAGGGTACTATGGTGTTGAATGCTGAGCTATAGTCAATGAACAGCATTCTTACATAGGTATTCCTCTTGTCCAGATGGGATAGGGCAGTGTGCTGTTTGATGGCGATTGCATCGCCTGTGGATCTATTGGGGCGGTAAGCAAATTGAAGTGGGTCTAGGGTGACAGGTAAGGCAGAGGTGATATGATCCTTGACTAGTCTCTATAAGCACTTCATTATGACAGAGATGAGTGCTACGGGGCGATAGTCATTAGGGATGCCGGCTGGGCCAGCAGCCTTGCGGGGGTTAACATGCTTGAATGTCTTACTCACGCCGGCCGCGGAGAAGGAGAGGCCACAGTCCTTGGTAGTGGGCCTCGTCGGTGGCACTGTGTTATCCTCAAAGAGGGCGAAGAAGGTGTTTAGCTTGTCTGGAAGCGAGATGTCGGTGTCGGCGACGTGGCTGGTTTTCCTTTTGTAGTCCGTGATTGTCTGTGGACCCTGCAACATACATCTCGTGTCTGAGCCATTGAATTGCGACTCCACTTTGTCTCTATACTGATGTTTTGCCAGTTTAATTGCCTTGCGGAGTGAGTAGCTACACTGTTTGTATTCTGCCATATTCCTAGTCACCTTGCCATGGTTAAATGCAGTGGTTCGCGCTTTCAGTTTTGCGCGAATGCTGCCATCCATCCATGGTTTCTGGTTAGGGTAGGTTTTAATAATCACAGTTGGCACAACATCACCTATACACTTCCTGATAAACTCAGTCACCATTTCAGTGTATTCGTCTAAATTATTTTTGCAAGCTACCCGGAACATATCCCAGTCCGCGTGATCAAAACAATCTTGGAGTGTGGATTCCGATTGGTCAGACCAGCATTGAACAGTCCTTAGCACGGGTACTTCCTGTTTGAGTTTCTGCCTATAGGAAGGGAGGAGCAGAAAGGAGTCGTGGTCAGATTTGCCGAAAGGAGGGCGGGGGAGGGCCTTATAACCATACCGGAAGTTCGAATAGCAATGGTCGAGGATTTTAGCAGCGTGAGTACAACAGTCGATATGTTGATAGAACTTCGATAGCCTAGTCCTCAAATTTGCTTTGTTAAAATCCCCGGCTACAATAAATGCAGGCTCAGGATATGTGGTTTCCAGTTTGCAAAAAGTCCAGTAAAGTTATTTGAGGGCCGTCGTGGTATCGGCTTGAGGGGGGATATACACGGCCGTGACTATAACCAAAGAAAATTATCTTGGGAGATAATACGGTCGGCATTTGATTGTGAGATATTCTAGGTCGGGTGAACAGAAGGACTCGAGTTCCTCTATGTTACTACAACTACACCACGAGTCGTTAATCATGAAACACACACCTCCGCCCTTCTGCTTCCCAGAGAGATATTTATTCCTGTCTGCACGATGAACTGAGAACCCATCTGGCTGGACCGATTTCGACAGAATATCCCCAGAGAGCCATGTTTCCGTGAAACAAAGTATGTTACAGGCCTTGATGTCTCTCTGGAAAGAAATCGTTGCCCAGAGCTCGTCGAGCTTGTTAACCAGAGACTGAACATTAGCGAGTAGTATACTTGGAAGCGGTGGGTGGTGTGTGCACCTCCTAAGTCGAACCAGCAGGCCGCTCTGAGTGCCTCTCCTCCGCCAGCGATGTTTTGGGTCAGCTGCTGGAATCAGTTCAATTGCCCTGGGGAGAGCAAACAAAGGATCTGCTTCAGGAAAGTCGTATTCCTGGTCGTAATGCTGGTGAGTTACCGCCACTCTGATATCCAATAGTTTTTCCCGGCTGTATGTAATGATACAAAACACTTTGAGCTAATAATGTAAAAGATAATACATAAAAAAACAAAATGCCGCTAGTTGCGAGGCCGCCATCCTCGTCTGCGCCACTTGATCATTGCTAGACAAACAATTTTCAGGTCTTGCCATAGATTTTCAAGCAGATTTAAGTCAAAACTGTAACTCGGCCACTCAGGAACATTCACGCTCTTCTTGGTAAGCAACTTCAGTGTAGATTTGGCCTTTGTTTTAGGTTATTGTCCTGCTGAAAGGTGAATTAATCTCCCAGTGTCTGGTGCAAAGCAGACTAAACCAGGTTTTCCTCTAGGATTTAGCCTGTGCGTTTTCCTCTAGGATTTAGCCTGTGCTTAGCTTTTGAGCACCGGCAGGCGAGGTGAGTAGTCATGCTGTACTTCGCTCCGCAGGTAATATGACACATTACATTACAATGGAACGATTTGATTAGTGTGATGTTGGCTAGCTACATAGTTGTATTTGTATCAAAGATAAAGGTGCAGTATAGAGTAACTATCGAGGTTAGCTAGCCAGCTACATTCGTTCGCAGTGACGCCGTTTTTCAAACAGTCATCACCGCAGCCATTGCTAGCTAGCCAACGCTACCAGCTAGCAGTACTATAGCAACTAAATACAATATAATTTTTAGCCAGCTACATTCGTTAGCGTGACGCCGCTTTTTCAAACAAAGTCAATACAGCAGCCATTGCTAGCTAGCCAACACTACCAGCTAGCAGTACTATATCTTTGTGCTAGCTAGCCAACGTTTAATTATTGCTGTCTTATGAAAGGAACTAGACACGGACACGAATTATCTGTTTAGTGTGTTAACACACTATTGGTAGTTTGTTGTAACCAAGTATTGGTGCTAAACCGTGTGTTATTGGATGCTAGCATGCTAGTTAGCTATGGCATCATAGTTAGCTAGCTGAATAAAGTAAGTTGAGTCTATTCCTTGAAACATTGAACCGCTTGTAGTTTGCAACAATTCTAATTTCTAAAGTGGAAGTTGGGAGAGTTTTATTCGGTGTTTCAGTGAAACAATTATAGTTTCTGAGGTGGAAGTTGGGAGAGTTATATTTGGGAGTTGTGGTGAGGGGAGGCCCTACTCTCTCCTTTCCCAGATGTTTAGTTCATTTCATTCCGATCTCCTCTGCATTATTGTAGCCATTTGCTACAGCCTGTCAACTATGCCTCTGCCTATCCCTGTTCTCTCCCTCTCCGCACAGGCTACACAAACGCCTCACACCGCGTGGCTGCTGCCTCTCTAACCTGGTGGTCCCTGCACGCACCACACACCTGGAGTTCCAGGTCTCAGGCAGCCTCTGGAACTGCCGTTCTGCTGCCAACAAGGCTGACTTCATCCCAGCCTATGCTACCCTCCAGTCCCTCGACTTCCTGGCGCTGACAGAAACATGGATTACCACTGAAAACACTGCTACTCCTACTGCTCTCTCCTCGTCTGACCATGTGTTCTCGCATACCCCGAGAGCATCTGGTCAGAGGGGTGGTGGCACAGGAATCCTCATCTCTCCCAAGTGGACATTGTCAATTTTTCCCCTAACCCATCTGTCTATCTCCTCATTTGAATTCCATGCTGTCACAGTCACTAGCCCATTTAAGCTTAATATCCTTGTCATCTATCGCCCTCCAGGTTCCCTTGGAGAGTTCATCAATGAGCTTGACGCCTTGATAAGTTCCTTTCCTGAGGATGGCTCACCCCTCACAGTTTTGGGGGACTTCAACCTCCCTACATCTACATTTGACTCATTTCTCTCTGCCTCCTTCTTTCCACTCCTCTCCTCTTTTGACCTCACCCTCTCACCGTCCCCCCCTACTCAAAAGGCAGGCAATACGCTTGACCTCATCTTTACTAGATGCTGCTCTTCTACTAATCTCACTGCAACTCCCCTCCATGTCTCCGACCACTACTTTGTATCCTTTTCTCTCTTGCTCTCCTCCAACATTACTCACTCTGCCCCTACACAGATGGTAATGCGCCGCCGCAACCTTCGCTCTCTCTCTCCCACTACTCTCTCCTCTTCCATCCTATCATCTCTTCCCCCTCTGCTCAATCCTTCTCCCTCCAATCTCCTGATTCTGACTCCTCAACCCTCCTCTCCTCCCTTTCTGCATCCTTTGACTCTCTGTGTCCCCTATCCTCCCGGCCGGCTCGGTCCTCCCCTCCAGCTCCGTGGCTTGATGACTCATTGCGAGCTCACAGAACAGAGCTCCGGGCAGCTGAGCGGAAATGGAAGAAAACTAGACTCTGTGGATCTGGCATCTTTTCACTCCCTCCTCTCTACATTCTCTTCATCTGTTTCTGCTGCTAAGGCCACTTTCTACCACTCTAAATTCCAAGCATCTGCCTCTAACCCTAGGAAGCTCTTTGCCACATTCTCCTCCCTGCTGAATCCCCCCCCTCCCTTTCAGTGGATGACTTCGTCAACCACTTTGAAAAGAAGGTTGACAACATCCGATCCTCGCTTGTTAAGTCTAATGACACTGCTGGTCCTGCTCACACTGCCCTACCCTATGCTTTGACTTCTTTCTCCCCTCGCTCTCCAGATAAAATCTCGCGACTTGTGACTGCAGGCCGCCCAACAACCTGCCCGCTTGACCCCATCCCCTCCTCTCTTCTCCAGACCATCTCCGGTGACCTTCTCCCCTACCTCACCTCGCTGATCAACTCATCCTTGACCGCTGGCTATGTCCCTTCCGTCTTCAAGAGAGCGAGAGTTGCACCCCTTCTCAAAAAACCAACACTTGATCCCTCTGATGTCAACAACTACAGACCAGTATCCCTTCTTTCTTTTCTTTCCAAAACTATTGAGCGTGCCGTTACACAACTAATCTTCTCCTTTCCCCCTTCTGATAACCAGGTGGCGAATCGCATCTCTGCATGTCTGGCAGACATATCAGTATGGATGACGGATCACCACCTCAAGCTGAAGACGGAGCTGCTCTTCCTCCCGGTTAAGGACTGCCCATTCCATGATCTCGCCATCACGGTTGACAACTCCGTTGTGTCCTCCTCCCAGAGTGCGAAGAGCCTTGGCGTGACCCTGGACAACACCCTGTCGTTCTCCGCTAACATCAAGGCGGTGACCCGATCCTGCAGGTACATGCTCTACAACATTCGGAGAGTACGACCCTGCCTTACACAGGAAGCGGCACAGGTCCTAATCCAGGCACTTGTCATCTCCCGTCTGGATTACTGCAACTCGCTGTTGGCTGGGCTCCCTGCCTGTGCCATTAAACCCCTACAACTCATCCAGAATGCCGCTGCCCGTCTGGTGTTCAACCTTCCCAAGTTCTCTCATGTCACCCCGCTCCTCCGCACACTCCACTGGCTTCCAGTTGAAGCTCGCATCTGTTACAAGACCATGGTGCTTGCCTATGGAGCTGTGAGGGGAACGGCACCTCCGTACCTTCAGGCTCTGATCAGTCCCTACACCCAAACGAGGGCACTGCGTTCATCCACCTCTGGCCTGCTGGCTCCCCTTCCTCTGCGGAAGCATAGTTCCCGCTCAGCCCAGTCAAAACTGTTCGCTGCTCTGGCACCCCAATGGTGGAACAAGCTCCCTCACGGCGCCAGGACGGCGGAGTCGCTCACCACCTTCCGGAGACATTTGAAACCCCACCTCTTTAAGGAATACCTGGGATAGGATAAAGTAATCCTTCTACCCCCCCCCCCCCCTAAAAAAATAAAAAAATAAAAAAATAAATAAATTGTAAAGTGGTTATCCCACTGGCTATAGGGTGAATGCACCAATTTGTAAGTCGCTCTGGATAAGAGCGTCTGCTAAATGACGTAAATGTAAATGTAAATCATTGTCTATTTTATCCTGAAAAACTCCCCAGTCCTTATCAATTGCAAGCATACCCATAACATGATGCAGCCACCACTATGCTTGAAAATATGAAGAATGGTACTCAGTAATGTGTTGTATTGGATTTGTTTCACACAAAACACTTTGGATTCAGGACAAAAAGTTAATTGTTTTGCCACATCTTTTGCAGTATTACTTTAGTGCCTCATTGCAAACAGGATACCTGTTTTGGAATATTTTCATTCTGTACAGGCTTCCTTCTTTTCACTCTGTCAATTAGGTTAGTATTGTGGAATAACTACAATGTTGTTGATCCCTCCTAAGTTCTCATATCACAGCCAGAGTGAAAAGTAGGAAACCTGTACAGAATATATGATTTTTTTCACTATGTCATTATGGGGTATTGTGTGTAGATGGGTGAGAAAAGTTTTTTGAATCCATTTTCAATTCAGTCTGTAAGACAACAAAATGTGGAATAAGTCAAGGGGTATGAATACTTTCTGAATACTTTTTGAAGGCACTGTATGAGGACTTATTCTCCTGTCCGTACGCCCTTCCGTCTGTCCGTCCATCTTCCTCTGTCAAAGTACAGGAATCATATCTGTCACCTCCTTCTTTTCACGACTCGTCTTCTTTCTTTGAAACAACAGGCAGAGTTGAATATGTCCATCTACATGCAGCATATCATATCCAGTGTGAAATCCAGCAGCTAGTTTGCCATAGGGGGCAGCCTTGGTGTGTCACAGCACAGCACAGCACTAGATGCTTTCACTCTATATAACTGTAAACACAACTACTGCATTTAACAGTGAGCACCAAGACAGCTTGATGTCTCTGAGAAGGGATACCATGGCACAGTGAAGTATAGGGAGGGTTGGTTTGACTGCTTATTGATGTAGAGTGCATGAATGCATGCTGAAATGTAGACTTAACATACATAAATCTGACCATGTACCGTATTGGTCCGAATATAAGACGACCCTGATTATAAGACGACCCCCCGTTTTTCAACACAAACATTTAGAAAAACAGATTTGCAGACTAGATTTGCCGAACAAAGAACTTCATTTTATTTTAAAATAACAATATTAAAAACACAGTGAATTAAACACAAAGGCAAACTATGTACAGTATGATTCAAAATTAATATCAAGCAATAATAAAGCAACATTTTTAAATAACAGAGAAAAATACAGGCCACACATTTAACTAAACTTAACAAAAATTCGCCAAACTTCTCCTCCGATGTCTCTCTATCCCTCACACACGTCCTCTGCCCCGCTGTGTTCGCTCTCGCTGTCATCGCTCCCCAGCTGCTCCGCTTCCACCGGCTCCTCCCAAAGCACGTCGTCCTCGCTGCCGTCCAATGCATTTGAGATGCAACATTTTTTAAAGCCATCGATGATGCTCTGTGAGGGAATAGCATCCCATGCATG
This sequence comes from Coregonus clupeaformis, assembly GCF_020615455.1. Classification (NCBI taxonomy): domain Eukaryota; kingdom Metazoa; phylum Chordata; class Actinopteri; order Salmoniformes; family Salmonidae; genus Coregonus; species Coregonus clupeaformis. The sequence continues at coordinate 50,370 of NW_025535531.1, forward strand.
CAGGATCCATTCACACAGTAGACTTCTCTCCGAAGTCTGACGGCAGGCGTTGGGCCAAACTCGTTCTCCGTCTAAGTGACAGTCCATTACGCCGCATCATCCTACGACACCAGCCGAGGCTGGCTTTAAATCCAGTGATGTTGAGCTCTCTGGCGATTTCCAGGGCCTTAACCTGGATGACAGCTCTGGTAATGGGCATTCCCTCACTTCTTTTTTCCCTGACATATTCAAAAACCCTCCGGTCAACCTCAATGAAACGACCACTTTGAGGACCACGGAAGGATTTTCGCTGACTGTTAGCATCTTTTAGACGTTGTTTTTCTGCTCGCCATCTTCTTACATTACACTCAGTGACCCCGAATGTCTTGGCAGCTTGGCAGTTGTTAGATGACTCTGCCTTATTGACAACCATTATTTTGAAATTGGCATCATAGCTCCTCCGCTGTTGTTTATTGACCTGGCCCACTTTTGAGCCACTTGTCTCTAAATGGTCAGCCTGTCTTTCCATCTTTAAACACCGGTAACGGGCTGGTTGTTAAGGACGCCTCTTCCCTCCGTCCGGAACGAATTTTTGGCGCCATCTGTGCCCGCGAATGTGTATTGACATTTAAAGGGAGCGCCGAAGAAGAGAAACTGCGCTCTGAATACTAGACCCCGAATATAAGACGACCCGACTTTTTTGGACCTATTTCGAGGGGAAAAAAGGCCGTCTTATATTCGGACCAATACGGTACAATAGTCTATGACCTAAAAAAGTAACTTGTCTTGGGTTAAATTGGTGCTCTTTCCATGACACAGGTGAAAAGACTGATCAGGTGAAAAGCTATGATCCCTTATTGATGTCACTTCTAAAATCCACTTAAAATCAGTGTAGAGGAAGGGGAGGAGACAGGTTTTTGTCTTGAGACAACTGAGACATGGATTGTGTATGAGATGAGATGTTGATCGGGTTCAAGACTGGGCTCTGGCTGGGCCACTCAAGGACATTTAGAGACTTGTCCCGAAGCCACTCCTCTGTTGTCTTGGCTGTGTGCCTAGGGTCGTTGTCCTGTTGGAAGGTGAACCTTCGCCCCAGTCTGAGGTCCTGAGCGCTCTGGAGCAGATTTGCATGAAGGATCTGTCCATGGTGCTTGCCTACGGAGCTGTGAGGAGAACAGCACCTCCTTACCTTCAGGCTCTGGTCAGACCCTACACCCAAACGAGGGCACTACGTTCATCCACCTCTGGCCTGCTAGCTCCCCTACCTCTTCAGAAGCACAGTTCCTGCTCAGCCCAGTCAAAGCTATTTGCTGCTCTGGCACCCCAATGGTGGAACAAGCTCCGCCAGGACAGCGGAGTCACTGACCACCTTCCGGAGACACTTGAAACCCTACCTCTTTAAGGAATACCTGGAATAGTATAAAGCAATCCTTCTACCTCCCCCACCCCCACCCCCCATAAAAAAAGAAGAAAAAAAGTGGTTGTCCCACTTGCTATCATAAGTTGAATGCACCAATTTGTAAGTCACTCTGGATAAGAGCGTCTGCTAAATTATGTAAATATAAATGTAAACTGTACTTTGCTCCACTCATCTTTCCCTCGATCCTGACTAGCCTCTCAGTCCCTGCTGCTGAAAAACATCCCCACAGCATGATGCTGCCACAACCATGCTTTACCGTGTTGTGGAAAATAATCACAATACTTTATTAAAATGAAAGTTGTTCTAGAGTTTTTGTAAAATCAAGATTTACTTTATTTACAATTCAACAAAGCGGGACTGGTCAGCAGAGTAGTCTCCCTTCTCTCTCTCTGCTCCCCCTCTATATAGTCTCATTCACACACATCCTAGCTTAAAATCCCTCCCTCTTCAGTTTCCCGCTCTCTATCGCTCCGCCCACTTCCTTTGTCTATGATGGCGGCTAAATTCGACTGTCATTCAATTTAGAAACAATATTATTACAATCAATCATGCCCTTGTCATGCAAAAACACTCATGTTCAGTTTAAACTCTGTTCAATCCCAGCTCTCCCGGTCTTGACCTGAAGACTGATTGTTGGACATGACAGGTTCACACTTAATCTTTCAAACATACACAAACCCCACCCCATCATGCTGTAATCAATCAAGAAGATAGCCAAGGAGAGACAAAGGTTTAGCATGAACTCTGTTCAACCCTGGCGTCGCTCTTTCCACTTTGTTTGAGGAGAGAGGCAAAAGGCCACAGTCTGGTTTCAGTCTCTGATAAGGTAGGACAGCCATGGATTTAGGTAAGAGCGACCAATATGACCCTAGGTAAGATTCACAGTTCACACACACACAGTGAAATGACATTTTACATTTTAGTCATTTAGCAGACGCTCTTATCCAGAGCGACTTACAGTTAGTTAGTGCATACATATTTTTTTTTTCATACCCCCTGTGTGAATCGAACCCACAACCCTGACGTTGCAAACGCCATGCTCTATCAACTGAGCTACATCCCTGCCGGCCATTCCCTCCCCTACCCTGGACGACGCTGGGCCAATTGCGCGCCGCCCCATGGGTCTCCCGGTCGCGGCCAGCTACAACAGAGCCTGGATTCGAACCAGGATCTCTAGTGGCACAGACCACTGCGCCACTCAGGAGAGTGACCCAATTAAGTAATTGCCTAGCAACAGAGAATTCTAACTATATGTTCATGATTAACTCAGTTTTATCTCATAGTCCACTAAAAAATCTCCCTCATATTCCCACAACCTTACAAAAGTTTATTATGTTTATGCTATCAATCACAATCTTTGCATTCAAGGTTATACTCACAATGAACAATATCAATACTTCTACTCAAAACAATTCCAATATGTGTTGGTATCCCAACACATAAAATAAATACAATTTTGTTTTAACCATAATATCTAAGACATGTTGAGAATAGTGTCAACATCTTTAGTTATTAACATATTAATAACTTATTCAGATCAATCAGTCAGCTTACAACTCATAATCATAATCAAATTATTTACCCAAAACAAATTTAGAATGACAATTCTTAGTTAGTCACATTGGTTCCATCATTGAAAGTTAAAACTCTCACCTTAGCACATATCGACATTGGCAGAATGTACATTTACAGTGGGGAGAACAAGTATTTGATACACTGCCGATTTTGCAGATCTTCCTACTTACAAAGCATGTAGAGGTCTCATAGGTTATCATAGGTACACTTCAACTGTGAGAGACGGAATCTAAACCAAAAATCCAGAAAATCACATTGTATGATTTAAGTAATTAATTTGCATTTATTGCATGACATAAGTATTTGATACATCAGAAAAGCAGAACTTAATATTTGGTACAGAAACCTTTGTTTGAAATTACAGAGATCATACGTTTCCTGTAGGTCTTGACCAGGTTTGCAAACACTGCAGCAGGGATTTTGGCCCACTTCTCCATACAGACCTTCTCCAGATCCTTCAGGTTACGGGGCTGTCGCTGGGCAATACGGACTTTCAGCTCCCTCCAAAGATTTTCTATTGGGTTCAGGTCTGGAGACTGGCTAGGCCACTCCAGGACCTTGAGATGCTTCTTACGGAGCCACTCCTTAGTTGCCCTGGCTGTGTGTTTCGGGTCGTTGTCATGCTGGAAGACCCAGCCACGACCCATCTTCCATGATCTTACTGAGGGAAGGAGGTTGTTGGCCAAGATCTCGCGATACATGGCCCCATCCATCCTCCCCTCAATACGGTGCAGTCGTCCTGTCCCCTTTGCAGAAAAGCATCCCCAAAGAATGATGTTTCCACCTCCATGCTTCACGGTTGAGATGGTGTTCTTGGGGTTGTACTCATCCTTCTTCTTCCTCAGACTACATGACCTTCTCCCATTCCTCCTCTGGATCATCCAAATGGTCATTGGCAAACTTCAGACGGGCCTGGACATGCGCTGGCTTGAGCAGGGGGACCTTGCGTGCGCTGCAGGATTTTAATCCATGACGGCGTAGTGTGTTACTAATGGTTTTCTTTGAGACTGTGGTCCCAGCTCTCTTCAGGTAATTTGACCAGGTCCTGCCGTGTAGTTCTGGGCTGATCCCTCACCTTCCTCATGATCATTGATGCCCCACGAGGTGAGATCTTGCATGGAGCCCCAGACGAGGGTGATTGACCGTCATCTTGAACTTCTTCAATTTTCTAATAATTGCGCCAACAGTTGTTGCCTTCTCACCAAGCTGCTTGCCTATTGTCCTGTAGCCCATCCCAGCCTTGTGCAGGTCTACAATTTTATCCCTGATGTCCTTACACAGCTCTCTGGTCTTGGCCATTGTGGAGAGGTTGGAGTCTGTTTGATTGAGTGTGTGGACAGGTGTCTTTTATACAGGTAATGAGTTCAAACAGGTGCAGTTAACAGGTAATGAGTGGAGAACAGGAGGGCTTCTTATAGAAAAACTAACAGGTCTGTGAGAGCCGGAATTCTTACTGGTTGGTAGGTGATCAAATACTTATGTCATGCAATAAAATGCAAATGAATTACTTAAAAATTATACAATGTGATTTTCTGGATTTTTGTTTTAGATTCCGTCTCTCACAGTTGAAGTGTAGCTATGATAAAAATTACAGACCTCTACATGCTTTGTAAGTAGGAAAACCTACAAAATTGGCAGTGTATCAAATACTTGTTCTCCCCACTGTATATTATCCATAATTCTAGCATGTGCTTCCTCATAAGGAGAATAACAACAGATCAGTATCTCAATGCATTCTTAGTCTAAAATACTATACATTTAGCAGTGTATAATACCTCCTTAATCAACGTACTACCTCAAATAACAATCCCTTCCTCCCCTGGCACTCAATCTTCTGGCGTGTCTTCATTATGTTCTTCAGATAGCTTCATAGTTCAACTTGGATTGCCCATGACAATATCCCAATTCCAATGTCACACCTGGGCCGCCCCACCTTTACCTCCATTATGTTTTGTCCATTTTCCCAACCAGTATACCAAAACTATGAAAAATGTTGTATTTGAATAGATCTCTCTTCATGCCCACTCCATATGTACTCCTGTCACATTCTTGAGAGAAAAGGCATAAGGGAAAAGGCAGTTTATTGCTTCGATTGGATGCTGGTTCTGATTCAGGTCTCCTGGTAGAGGTGGTGCTTGACAGGAACATCTTCAACGCCTTTGTTGCTCCTCTTCCGCCGGATAGAGGGTTTTTTGTTTTTATTGAGGTTCACACCGTTCTGGACCGAATTATCTCTGCTATGCATTAAGACACCATCCGCAGTAACCTCGAGAAAGGACAGATCATAACAGTTTAGTTAAGTTAATTTCCAATCCAAATAATCCCTATTAGCATTGACTATATGACAAATTATTATGTTTCACCAATCATTCTTAATACCAATTTCTAATGCTTGACCCTGCTGCCTGATAGATTTTTCTTTGAGGGGTGTCTGCATTCCAAAGGCTATCTGTATAAATGCCATATAGTTTCACATTCTCCTTTGAATTCTCCCAAATTATATAACCCAATTGTTTTATTATAACACTCCTATATTTGCTCAGTCTATTTGATATTACTCTGGCATTTCCCTTTTCCTATTCTAACATCTAATTGCTTACACTTCTCTCCCCATCCTGGTTGATTATAAAATTGTTTACATTCAGGATTTCCTAAATATGTCAAACATTCTGCTGGGCAATATGGTCTTTCCGAGTTCCTTAGATGACAGAAGTTGTGGTTGAATCATAGCACATTCCTGGTAACTGTGGAGATTTGGAACTACTGTTAATTCTTTTAACAGAGATGTGGTGCATATTTGACTATTTTCTCTATTTAATTTGAATGTAATATATTTTACTCATTTATACCAGTCATTGTTTAACGCCTCCTTCCATTCCCTTTCTTCTGCATTTGGTATGGCTCTAACATGTACAGGGTTTAGTGCACTTTCCCAAGGAATAACTACTTCAACAACACTTTCCCCTGGAAATGTAGCACTAAGTACTACATCAAATTGTTTATCTAAGTCTTTGGCAGTTATCTTTATGTCTATGATCCACCTGTCTTTTTCCGTTACCCCATGTGACTTCCCCATAATTCTTGTGCTGGTTCCTCCCATACCAATAACAATTTAACCCTCGTACTCTAATAGTGATCCCTTTTTGTATTCTAGTTATGGTTCCTGCTTGAGCAGGAATACACTTTAATCCTGTCTATATCTCTTCTATGTCTTGTTCTTTTGCTATTTCCTATTGCCAGTATCCCATCCCCCTTATTCTTAGGGAACAAGTCAAGGGCAGAGAATCAATGATGGGGATAGCTGGTGCATCTTAGATGTCTGAAATATCTTGAAGATCTCGAAGGTCTCGAAGGTCTCGAAGGTCCTGAAGGTCCTGAAGGTCTTCCCCTCTGCCGAGGGAATCAGCAAGAACACGTAGCTCATCAGTAGTGGCCATCCTCCCCCATGTCCTGATTCTCGCCAGCTCCAGCATCCTCAGCACCCACATCTCTAAGTCATCGGATCCCTCGTGGTACTCTGGTACAATGGTTTAGATGATACCAGGTCGTGCTCCCCTCTATCCGTTCAGCCGTTGGTGTAACCTGGATGATGATGTATGGTCACTTTAGCTGTTAACCTTCTTCCGTCACTAGGGTCTCCGGATCAGCCAGAGTCCCTCTCAATCCATCGACATCGGTCTGTGAAGAGTGTCCTACCAGCCTACCCATAGGGAAGCTCGGAGTTACTGCTGCAAAGACACACAAACACAGACAAACACAAAAGACAACAATGCTACCCAATGGCGGGGTCATCTTCCTCTCCTGGGTTTGGAACACTCCTATAGTGGGACACATGGATCTAAGTATCTGTCTCTGCCCCTTTTACCGTCATTGAGGTAGCCAACAACACCTGGTACGGGCCCCTCCATATAGGGTCTTTCCAGCTCTTTCTTCTGTAGTCTTTTGCCGCCACATTTTTTTATTTTTTTTTATTTCACCTTTATTTAACCAGGTAAGCCAGTTGAGAAAAGGTTCTCATTTACAACTGCGACCTGGCCAAGATAAAGCAAAGTAGTGCAATAAAAACAACACAGAGTTACATATGGGGTAAAAAACATAAAGTCAGAAATACAACAGAAAATATATATACAGTGTGTGCAAATGTAGCAAGTTATGGAGGTAAGGCAATAAATAGGCTATAGTGCAGAATAATTACAATAGTATTAACACTGGAATGCTAGATGTGCAAGAGATTATGTGCAAATAGAGATACTGGGGTGCAAAAGAGCAAAATAAATAACAATATAGGGATGAGGTAGTTGGGTGGGCTAATTTCAGATGGGCTGTGTACACAGATGGGCTGTGTACATTTTTCTCCAGAGCGCAGAAAAATGCTCAGATTCTCCTGCTCAGTTGGGCAGAGTTGCCTTCACCTCATGGAAAGAAAGTCTTAAGAACATTGTTAGGTTAGGTGAGACACAGTATGCTACTTATGCTACTGTACCATGTCTTCTCATCAGTCAGGAGAAGCCTTGAGATTAGTAAGTGCACCTTCTTGCAGCTTGTTACAGTCCACTCGTTTCATAGACAGGCTTCCTCTACACCCTGCCTCCTATCACAAAAACATTTAACCTAACCCATAACACATTATTACTACTGCTCATATACTTAATACAACTTGCATATTTACCCCCCAAAAAACATGCGACCAGTACTTCCGACCAGTACTACTCCTCCCTTTGGACACATGACTCACATCCTGATTCAAAAAACAAAACAACATTGCCTGTTAAACCAAAATAATAAATTAAATTAAAACCTTTGAGAATATCTTAACTTAATTATATCCCATAACATTATTCAAGGAATATCCCACATTCAGGACTAACTCTCCCACTTCATCCAGAATATATAGAATTATTGCCAAATTATAAACTTTTTCATAATTATCAGTATTATAAATGACCCTTAACTCGGTATAATACATTACCTTAAACTCATCATCCTATGTCACTCGGTTTTCCAGTGTGGGTGATCAAATCACACTACAAAGTCAGGACAAAGGTACGAGGTCATTCAAACCCTTCAAAGAAGTGTTTCATTCTATAGTAGACTAATCATTTGCAACCTTCAAAACATTTCATAAATATTATATCAGTAAGTTCTTAGTACAGCTCTTTTCAAAAGAAATCACACGTATTTACTTATCACTTAGTAAATAAAAGCCCCTTTAACATATCACTGCTATCCCGTGAAAAGAACCCTAAAATAAAAAGAAAAATCCTATACGGCTAACATTTCATACTAAGTGGGTTGTTTGGGGTTATTTGAAAAACATATAGTAAAACAACAAACAAACAAAAATGGCCAGGCCTTATTTATAGTCTCTGAAAATATTTCAAAGAAAAGAGAAAATCACTCCCCCTTTTTTCTGGAAGAAAAAGTACACTTTTTGTTAGTTTCCATTTTGATACCTCTTAACCAGTCCAAACAATTTAAATTCGAAATTCTCACTCTCTATTGATTTTACCAGTCCACATCTCCTGATCCCCCCACTCAGAAAACCCTCAAGAACATCACTCGTGACTGCTCCCTTCCCCGGTGAATTTCACAATCCAGTGCACATAAAACGAAATAAAGTCTCATGAGTTTTAAACCCCTAGGCTTTTCCCTAGTCGCACTGCTCCCACTCGATCACGCCCAACAGGCTTTGTGACTTCGAAAACTCAAATCCCCAAATATGCTATCTCTTGCCTCGTTGGTTGTACTTTCCCCCATGCCCTGTGGCCCCCCTCCCCCAAAACAGTTTACTAATGTGATGATGGTCTGGCCCATCAGTGTTCTCGTCATTCGACGCCCATAACACTTTACTACAACACACAACCCTCAAATTCAACACACAACCCTCAAATTCACCCCGTTCAGCGTGATACAACATTTTACTATTCGTAACCATCATTTGTGCTGTCGCCCATAAATACTGCCAATTTACATCACCTTTCAGAATCCATTATCTTTGACCCTCGGAAGGCTTCTTTAACCCCACTGAATGTAATACTTTTCCCTGTCACAAATACAGTCAATTTCTCAGTGTAAGGAATCAGTGATATTTGATCCCAAGTATCTACTAAAATGTTGTTTGAGACGTGGTTCTCCTACATCTCCCTTATCATTCATCCTAGAAGAGAAACTCCCAATCAAGACACATCAGGTATTACCATGTTTCATTAAGTGGAATATACACCTATAACATAACAAACCCATAACCACTTTCCGGTAATCTGATCATTTCAACTTGCTGCATTGATTTACTAAAAATATAAATTGTTGTGTAATCAATCCAGAACCTACAAAAAGTTAGTGCTGTCCCCTGTCCCCTAGTCAAAAATAAATGCTTCTCTAGCTACCCTGATTTGGCCCTTCCCACGAGTTCTAAGACTGCTGCCATTAATCTTAGCTGGTGCCATTTCTTTGCCAATTACCCTGTTGTGGTTGCCTAGGCCACCACGACTTGGTAGGACAATCCCTTCTCATATGTCCTGATTGATTGCACCCCCAGCAGACACCTGGTCTTCTTGGTCCACCATTCTTGTGTGTCTGATACTGTGGTTGGTACCATTGATTCTTGGGTCCATTTTCATTATTCTTGATTTGCCACTGCCCAGGGGGATTGTTGTGTGTACATATTTACTATTAGTACGGCAGGACCTCTTCGGCCCTGCTGTTGAGGCGGTGTTTTGTTGCCTCCCGTGATGACAGGTGCCATGGCGCCCTCTTCTGGCAGCGCCGGAGCGATCACTGGGGCTTGTGTTTTCTCTCTGTCTTCTCTTGTTATTCCTTCCAGCTTCATCTGTCTCAGTCATCTCTGAATGTCCCTCTCATCTACTATCTTTCCTTCTTCCCAAAACATTTCCAAAATGTCTCTCTCCTTTACTCTCTTCCTCTTTCTTTTCTCCCCTTTCTCTCCTGTTTTATAGTTTTTATTAGGGTATCCATTTCCTCACACACTGCTACATCAAATGTTCCCTCCTTTGGCCGTTTTGTTGCTAGTTTCCTTGTTATTTTTTCCCATTTGTCAGAGATTTTTCCAATCTCTTCCTTGTTTTCTGGGAACCTTCTCTTCATGATTGCTTCTGCTGTTCCTGCCATCTCTACTCCCTGTGTTCTTGGTCTCCCTGATGCTAGTCTTACAGTGAGGGGAAAAAGTATTTGATCCCCTGCTGATTTTGTACGTTTGCCCACTGACAAAGAAATGATCAGTCTATAATTTTAATCGTAGGTTTATTTGAACAGTGAGAGACAGAATAACAACAAAAAAATGCAGAAAAACGCATGTCAAAAATGTTATAAATTGATTTGCATTTTAATGAGGGAAATAAGTATTTGACCCCTCTGCAAAACATGACAGGTAGCTTAGTGGTTAAGAGCATTGTGCCAGTAACCGAAAGGTTGCTGGTTCTAATCCCTGAGCCGACTAGGTGAAAAATTGGTCGATGTGCCCTTGAGCAAGGCACTAAACCCTAATTGCTCCTGTAAGTCGCTCTGGATAAGAGCGTCTGCTAAATGACTAAAATGTAATGACTTAGTACTAGAAAATTCTCAGCACAAAAAGAATGCTCCATTTTTAACAGTCAGCCCTTTGCAGACTCTACCACGAGGAAACAGAATCAATAGATCATCTCTTTTGGAACTGTCCTTCGGTGGCTCGCTTTTGGAGTCAGGTCCAGAGTGGATGTTAAATCATCATCTCTGTGTTCAGATGGACCTACAAACAGTATTGTTAGGAGATCTGAAAAACCATGGTGAAATTACTCTTACATAAAGTATTTATTTTTAGGGCAGTCTCGGTAGAAATGGTACAAATAGGAGGTTCAAAACCCTCGTAAGACATCACAGTAAAATAGAAGGATGTATTGCTAAAGGAAATAGTAAAAATGTTTGTTTGCTTCATTATTATTTTAACTACACTACTAGTCAAAAGTTTGGACACCTACTCATTCAAGGGTTTTTCTTTATTTGTACTATTTTTTACATTGTAGAATAATTGTGAAGACATTAAAACTATGAAATAACACATATGGAATCACGTAGTAACCAAATCAAAATATATTTGAGATTTTTTAAATAGACACCTTTTGCCTTGATGACAGCTTTTGAGATGGTTTGGGATGAGTCGGACGGCAGAGTGAAAGAAAAGCAACCAACAAGTGCTCAGCATATGTGGGAACTCCTTCAAGACTGTTTAAAAAACATTACAGGTGAAGCTGGTTGAGAGAATGCCAAGAGTGTGCAAAGCTGTCATCGAGGCAAAGGGTGGCTATTTGAAGAATATAAAATATAAAATATATTTTGATTTGTTTACCACTTTTCTGGTTACTACATGGGTTATTTCTTAGTTTTGATGTCTTCACTATTATTCTACAATGTAGAAAATAGTAAAAATAAAGAAAAACTATTGAATGAGTAGGTGTGTCCAAACTTTTGACTGGTACTGTATATAGCATATGTGACTCGTTTCAGGAAACTAGGCATATGTCGTACGTCACTACTTCACAGGAGATGCATTTGAAAGTAAAACATATTTTGTTATTAAATGCGTTTTTTGGCAGAAATGCCTTCTGGAACATGAGAACTTTCATGTGCCTTAATAACAAACTTGTGAGAGTGTCTGCTAAATGAGTAAAATGTATATATTTTTTTATATTCTTTGTTCTTATCACCATACCCTATCCAGGTCTCAAGGTTTAAGAGTGTACACTACACTACTAGGATTTTCACTATGAGCTAAAGGGCTTTAAGAGGGTACTAGAACTACTCTTTGCCATTGCAGAGTGAGTAGTAAATGTTGCATTACGTGAGTGTCATAAATGACAATGTTTTTGGTCACTTTACCCAAAAAAACGGTGGGACACAGACCATCATGATAATATATTGTAAACAACTACCATGCTTTCATATTTCACTACATGCTGCTTATACAAAACCATGGTATTTGTTTTCATTTTACTACCATAGTATCTAGTACAATGAAAAAAAAATTATGTCACTACCATGGCAGGAAAAGACCATGGTATTTGCACCAAAATGTCTGTGCACGAACGTATGAAAAAACCTTGTCATAATATATGTCATAATATATGCACTAACTGTTTCGACTGGGAAGCATGGGACAGGCTTTAGTCCTACAAGGCAATCAATTAACAGAATATCCTAGAAGGCCATCAAATGACTGAACTCTTTAAAGTAAACGCTCCCACTCTCTCCCTCTCTCTTTTTTTGTCTAAATCTCTCTATTCAATATGTTTTTGTGTTTGTCTCTGTGGTTTTGTTTGTCTGTGCCTACATGTCCATTTATCTTTACAACAATCAATGGGAAGATATCAGAACAAGGACATTGGAGGGAATGGGGAATAACATATTTTATGGGGAACATTTGAGCTGTAGTGAAGCTGTCTCCATAGCAGTGCAATGTCTCTCTAATAATCATGTGAAACGTCAATTGTAGTGGACGTACTTGGATGTGATTTCTATCAATAGCATTTTGTTTATTAAGTGCCTGTGGGTAAGGGTTTGTAGTGTGATTTCCTTTACAGTCCATTTAAGTACTTAAAACTGTGTCATAGTCCCTTGTAGCTCAGTTGGTAGAGCATGTCGCTTGCAACGCCAGGGTTGTGGGTTAGATTCCCATGGGGGACCAGTACTAAAAAAGTATGACAATTTATGCACTTACTACTGTAAGTCGCTCTGGATAAGAGTGTCTGCTAAATGACAAAAATGTAAAATAGTCTCCCACCATAATAATATGATCATTTGCTCAATAGTGGTATAAATATTTTTGAAGTGCGGGTCATCCTTATTTGGGCCATATAGATTAATGAGCCAAATCTGTTTATCCATCAATTTCATATTTGAAAGGGTCCACCTTTCCTGCGGATATTTTAGGACAGTTTGCACAATCGGAAACACAATTGTTAATTAATATCATCACCTCTTTTGAATTCCTTTGGCCATGACAGAAGTATATTTCGCCCAGCCAGGTCATTCGTGATACAAGTCAGTACTCGACGTCGGGAGATGATGTGGAAACCAGCCACTAGGGGCAACAGTGAGCGCTGTTACCTTCAAGCACCTGTCTCTGATTGTAGGGACCCCAGGAAGAGTAGCTGCTGCTTTCACAACAGCGAATGGCGATCCTAATAAAATACCAAAGGTTGCAAGTTTGAATCCAGCAATAGAAAGTAGTTTGAGATTTTTGTTTTAAGTCTATCCCAAACCTTAACCCTTACGTAACAATTCAGAGTTAATGCCTAAACATAACCATAAATACTTTGAAATGTGATGTTTGCAACAACAATGAACATCTATTTCTGATGTGAGACTGTGAACGCTAGTTGATTTCGCCACCAGAGTCATTTTTCCACACAACTTCATCTAAAGATGTAGAGTTTCCTGTAAACAGTAGATATTATATTCCTTCTCTTACTGCTAGTCTTTTCTTAGAATCTACTAAGTCGTTACAATTATAACTAGCTATACATATTTCACCACCTACCTTAATGAGATACAAGTTTAAATTATTCTTACCATTATTCATGCCTGTACAATTACTGCCAAAAAGTACCATGAGGATCATGAATGGAGATTCTTGCAATGGGCATAAGTCAGCTTAATGAGGTGATTCAATATGTTTCATTCATTTTTGACCGTGAACTGATGCGACAGGTGTTCTAACATTTCAGTAAGGACATTAAGTGTGTAGTAAATCTGAGTGTGTGTAATATTGGGTTAGTTTTAATGATAATGTGTATGACGTCTAATGTAAATAAAAAGTAGGCTATAGTGTGTGATGTCTAAATGGATAATGACCAAACTAGTTTGCATGGTTGAGTGTTTATGTGTGTAGCATGGAGTGAGTGTGGTATTAAGGAGATCACAAATATCATGGACATATGATATTTAGTGAATATGTGGAGGCAAAAAAAACGAGACCTAGTGAGATATACATGGAGAAGGCTTAATCAAGCTAGTCGTCTTGACCACTTTGTCTCTTTCTCTTTGACACCAAAAGTTTAAAAGAAGTGTTGATAGGAGACAGAATGTAATCGGAACAAGATTTAATTGCCTACAAATAACTCTTACAGTATTTCCACGTGGACGGGGATATTGGACATTTTATCAAAGCCTAATGTATGATAATTTGTTCTAAACTAATACAAAATAGTTTATAAATCCCCCGGTGCGTCAACCTAATTAACATAATCAAAACATTCCCATCAATATTTGTCAGTTTAAGCTAGAGAGATCTTTTTTGCATTGGACGTGTCTCAATCCACTGCATCCGCTGATGTCGCACTTCCGCATCTGCGGTGAAAGGTGGCATAGCTAGAGCGGTGTTTGTCAGACCATGAGACATCCCGAAAATCGGTCTTCTCTCGAAAACACAATGGTATATTGGTGTTCTCCGTTTTGCTCTACGACCCCCACAAGTGTCACGGGACTCGTCTGAAGGTAACCGGTACCGGTTAAAAAAAATTATTGGAAGAATGAAGGTACAGTAGATTTGTGCCTACCTATAAAAAGGGTTCAAATATGTGTAAATAAAATAAATAAATAAAAATAAAGTGTAATACATCACTGGGGACGAGCTTCCTGCCATTCAGGACCTCTATACCAGGCGGTGTCAGAGGAAAGCCCTAAAAATTGTCAAAGACTCCAGCCACTGAAGTCATAGACTGTTCTCTCTGCTACCACACGGCAAGCGGTACTGGAGCGCCAAATCTCCTTACATTTACATTTTAGTCATTTAGCAGACGCTCTTATCCAGAGCGACTTACAGTTAATGCATACATTATTTATTTGTTCATACCCCCTGTGGAAATCGAACCCACAACCCTGGCGTTGCAAACGCCATGCTCTATCAACTGAGCTACATCCCTGCCGGCCATTCCCTCCCCTACCCTGGAAGACGCTGGGCCAATTGCGCGCCGCCCCATGGGTCTCCCGGTCGCGGCCGGCTACAACAGAGCCTGGATTCGAACCAGGATCTCTAGTGGCACAGCTAGCACTGCGATGCAGTGCCTTAGACCACTGCGCCACTCGGGAGACAACTTAACTCCTTAACAGCTTCAACCCCCACAAAATAAGACTGCTGAACAGTTAATCAAATGGCTACCCTGATTATTATTTCATTATAATTTTTTGCACAGGCTCAATGTATACTCACTGGACCTTAATCACACGCTGACACATACTACACTGTGTCACATTCATTGAAGGACGGGTCAGACCAAGGTGCAGCGTGAAATGCATACATGTTTATTCCAACGATAAACACACGAACAAACCAACGTAACGTGAAGTCCTCAGGCTAAACACAAACAAGCCCACACACGGAACAAGATCCCACAACTAATGATTGTAAACAGGCTGCCTAAGTATGATCCCCAATCAGAGACAACGAGCGACAGCTGCCTCTGATTGGGAATCACACCCTGCCAAACATAGAAATACAATAACCAGAATGTGAACATAGAAATAGTGACATAAATCTCCACACCCTGACTCAACATACAAGAGTCCCATAAGTCAGGGTGTGACAGTACCCCCCCTCCCCAAAGGTGCGGACTCCGACCGCACAAACCTGACATAACAGGATAGGGTCCGGGTGGGCATTCCGCCTCGGAGGCGGATCCGGCTCCGGGCGTGATAACGACATTCTCTCAGCCTCCACGTTGCGCCCCTGGTCTGGTCTGGACCTCGGCGCGCTGCTTCCCCTCTCCTTCCTCCCACAATGCACCAAGCCCTGTCTGGGCCCTGGTGTGGGAGACCCCGAACCTGGAGAGGGGCTGACGTCTGGGGCTGGACTGGAGCCGCTGACCGGAGCTGGACTTGGCACCGGTGGAGCGGACAGCTCTGGCTCTGGAGTGGAGCTTCTGACCGGAGCTGGACTGGACCCCGGTGGAGCGGACTGCTCTGGTTCCGGAGTGGAGCTGCTGACCGGAGCTGGACTGGACCCCGGTGGAACGGACTGCTCTGGCTCCGGAATGGAGCAGCTGACCGGAGCTGGACTTGGCACCGGTGGAGCGGACTGCTCTAGCTCCAGAGTGGAGCAGCTGACCGGAGCTGGACTGGACCCCGGTGGAGCGGAATGCTCTGGCTCCGGAGTGGAACCGCTGACCGGAGCTGGACTAGGCACCGGTGGAGCGGACTCCTCTGGCTCCGGAGTGGAGCAACCGACCGGAGCTGGATCAGGCACCGGTGGAGCGTATTTCTCTGGCTCCCGGAGTGGAGCAGCTGACGGTGCGGACCAGGCACCGGTGGAACAGGGCACTGGCCGTGCAGGACTGGACACACGCACCACTGGTCTGGTGCGAGGAGCAGGCACGGGCCAGACCAGACTAGGACATGCACCACTGGTCTGGTGCGAGGAGCAGGAACAGGCCGGGCCGGACTGGCAACACGCACCACTGGCTTGGTGCGACGAACAGGAACGGGCCGGGCCGGGCCAGACTGGGAACACGCACCACTGGTCTGGTGCGAGGAGCAGGAACGGGCCGGGCCAGACTGGGGACACACACCACTGGCCTTGTGCGGGGAGCAGCCACGGGCCGGGCCGGACTGGGAACACGCACCACTGGCCTGGTGCGAGGAACAGGAACGGGCCGGGCCGGACTGGTAAGGTGCACTGGTGACACAGTGCGTAGAACCGGAGCAGGATATACTGGACCTTGGAGGCGCACTGGAGACCAGGAGCGTTGAGCCGGCACAACCCGTCCTGGCTGGCTGCCCACTTTTGCACGACACGTGCGGGGCGCTGGGCTGTGCATGCGCACTGGCGATACAGTGCGTATCTCCGCATACATGGGTTCCTCTATTAACACACGCTCCTTATGTTGCCTAACCAGCTCCTCTCTCCGTGCATCTACTTCCTCCTTCTCCCTACGAGCCTCCTGTAGTGCCTCCTCTTGAATGGAGCTCTCCCGCTCTATTCTTGCTATCATCCCCCGTAATGTGGTGGCCTCATCTCTTACCCTGCAGATCCGATCCTTCTCTCTCTCTCGGCACTCCTCCTCCAGTGAGGACTCCTCCGGGAGCCCCCACGAGTTAGGGAACAGAAACTCATCGTCGTCGTCATCCTCCGACTCCTCAGTATAAAACTGTTCCCACTCTTCTTCCCATGGTCGTAGGGACTCAATCTGGAAACCCCCCAACATTTTTTATTGGGGCTGCCTCTCGGGCTTCCTCCTCGGCCGGCGCCTTCTGTGTTGCCGTTGCTCCTCTCCTGCCTAGGCTTCCTTCTTCGCCCAGGGTCCTTTCCCCGCAAATATCTCATCCCAAGACCAAATCTTCCCCACCTGTGTCCAGGGTGTTTGCTCCTGGGCACTCTGCTTGGTCTGTGTTTGGTGGGATCTTCTGTCTCGTTCGTTGAAGGACGGGTCAGACCAAGGCGCAGCGTGAAATGCATACATGTTTATTTCAACGATAAACACACAAACAAAACAACAAACCAACGTAACGTGAAGTCCTCAGGCTAAACACAAAACAAGCCCACACATGGAACAAGATCCCACAACTAATGATTGCAAACAGGCTGCCTAAGTATGATCCCCAATCAGAGACAATGAGCGACAGCTGCCTCTGATTGGGAATCACACCCGGCCAAACATAGAAATACAATAACCAGAATGTGAACATAGAAATAGTGACATAGATCTCCACACCCTGACTCAACATACAAGAGTCCCATAAGTCAGTGTGACACACTGACACTCCAACACATACAAAACACACATGCATATTGACGCCTCACACACACACATCCACATTCCTTCACTCTTTACATATGCTGCTGCTACTCTTTTTATTATCTATGCATAGTCACTTTACTCCTACATACATGTACATATTGCCTTAATTACCTTGACTAACCCATACCCCTGCACATTGACTTGGTACCGGTACCCCTCATGTACATAGCCTCGTTATTGTTATTTTATTGTATTACCATTTTTCCTTTAGGTTATTTAGCTAATTTTTCGTACTTACTTTTTTAAAACTCTGCATTGTTGGTTAAGGGCTCGTAAGTAATGCATTTCACGGTAAGGTCTACAGCGGTTGTATTCGGCACATGTGACAAATACATTTGATTTGACAACATAATAAGCAGATCCCCTTATTGTATGGGACAATTTCAAATGTAAGTTCAGAGGCCATTCAATTCCATATTAATCTTTTTTTTAAAGCAGTTTCGGTCAAAAGAGATTAGACTAACAAAGGAAATAGAGGAACTAACAGTACAGGTAGATATCAATGAATAACATTTTATTTGTCACATGCTTTGTAAACAACAGGTGTAGACTAACAGTGAAATGCTTACTTACGGGTCCTTTTCCAACAATGCAGAGTTAAAGATAAAGACACCAGAAAATATATAGAAATAGTGAAACGAGGAATAAATACACAGTGAATAACAATAACGAGTAAAAAATACCATGGCTATATATAGGGAGTACCAGTACCGAGTCGATGTGCAGGGGTGCGAGGTAATTGAGGTAGCTATGTACATATAGGTAGGGGTAAAGTGACTAGGCAACAGGATAGATAATAAACTGAGCTGTAGCAGCAGCGTATGTGGAGCAGTAGCAGCAGCGTATGTGGTAAGTGTGAAAGTAATTGTGAGTGTCGTCAATATGCATGTGTGCGCATGTTATGTGTGTGTGGGCGTATGTAGTGTGTGTGGGTCTGTGTGTGTAAATTCCAATGTGTGTGGGTAGAGTCCAGCTTGTGTGCATAGAGTCAGTGCAAGAGAGTTAGTTTGAAAAATGGTCAATTCAGGAGTCCAGGTAGAAATTTGATTAGCAGTATTATGGCTCGGGGTAGAAGCTGGTCAGGGTCTTGTTGGTTCCAGACTTGTACCACGTGCCGTGCAGTACCAGAGATAAGTCTATGGCTTGGGTGGCTGGAGTCTTTGACAATTTTGTGGGCCTTACTCTAACACCGCTTCGTATAGAGGTCCTGGATGGCAGGGAGCTCGGCCCCAGTGATGTACTGGGCCATACTCACCATCCTTGCAGTTGCAAGATGCTCTGAGTGGTGCAGCAGTAGAAACTTTAGAGGATCTGAGGGCCCTTGCAAAATCTTTTCAGCATTCTAAGGGGGAAGAGGCACTAAGGAACTTGGAAGCTCTCTACCTGCTCTACTATAGCTCCATCGATGTGTGTGGAGGCGTGGCACGCTCGCCCGTTCCTATAGTCCACGATCAGCTCCATTGTCTTGCCGACGTTGAGGTTGTCCTGGCACCACAATGTCAGGTATCTGACCTCCTCCCTATAGGCTGCCTCACTGTCGTGGTGATCAGTCCTACCACCGCTAGTGCCGTCAGCATAGAAAGCATTTCGTTCGTCTGGTAGGCTCACATCGCTAGCAGCACGCGGATGGCTTTCCTTTGTAATTCATGATAGTTTTCAAGAGCTGCCACATCCATCTAAATTATTTTAAGCGTCCGGATTAGTGTCCCGCTCCTTGAAAGAGCAGCTCCAGCCTTTAGCTCAGTGTGAATGTTGCCTGTAATCCACCCATGCGTCAATCTAAGTAACATACAAAAAACAATCCCCATCAAAATCTGTCAGTTTAAACTAGAGATATTTGTTTTTTTCATGGGCTGTGTCTCAAATCCACTGCATCCACCTATGTCGACATTCCACATCTGCGGTGGAAGGTGGCCGAGCTACAGCTGTGTTTGTCAGACCATGAGACATCACGGTATTCTCACGAAACTGTCTGTAGCATCTGCACGGTTTGGAAAGAGGACTCTCACGAACACTGGTGTACTCCGTTTTGCTCTATGACCCCCACAGGACTTGTCTGAAGTCGGTACCATGGTACCATAACCATGGTATGACCATCTTAAAACGATTCCATATGTTAGCTTAGTACATTTACATTTTAGTCATTTAGCAGACGCTCTTATCCAGAGCGACTTACAGTTGCATACATTATTTTTTTTTATTATTTTTTTATTTTTATTATATATATATTTTTTTTATACCCCCCGTGGGAATGGAACCCACAACCCTGGCGTTGCAAACGCCATGCTCTACATCCCCTGCCGGCCATTCCCTCCCCTACCCTAGACGACGCTGGGCCAATTGTGCGCCGCCCCATGGGATAGATAGAAACCCCCCAACCCTCCCGAAGGTTTAACTTTTTAAGGTTAATGAAGCCAGTGTCTGATGTAGTAAAGGCAGGGCCTTGTTTGTGTGGGTGGAGTGACATGCTGGTTAAAATGAGGTAAAACAGATTTCAGTTTCCCTGAATTTAAAATCACCGGCCACGAGAAACACAACCTCTGAATGTGCATTTTCATGTTTGCTTATTGCGCTATACAGCTCGTTGAGTGCGGTCTTAATAAAAACTGTGCTTAGTTTTCATCTTTGCTGTTAATTTTTTTATTTACTGTTCTGTTCATTCTTTGACTCACAATGGGTGAATGGGATTGGATGGGCAGGGGTGGTGGTGGGATGTGGGGGTGGGTGGGGGAGGTTCGGAGGACAACCGGAAGGTTTTGGGAGATGCTTCACTTCAATGTAGAATCTGTTTTAAAATCTCAAGAAAAAAATACTAAAATAATAAGAATAATATTTAATGGTTTCACTTGACAGCCAAAAGCATTCAGTGTAAAATGTCCCCAAGTCCTTAATTGCTGCATTTGGTCATAAATAGGGCTGTTGCAGTGACCATATTACCGCCACACCGGCAGTCATGACCTTTGAGTCACGGTAATCTCCTTTGATATACTCTGGACATGCGTTGGTAGTACCCTACTCGCTAACACCATGAGGTCGCTAATGGCCTGGTACTCCAGGGCTCTATTGTCCATCTAACTACTCTGACATCAATGCAAATGCAATCGAAAAGCACACCAAACACATCAAAACTGTATCTTGCTTTTAAAACTCAACTCAATATAGGAAGGTGTCCTTAATAGTGTTGTCATGATACCAACATTTTACTAACGATAAGATATCAGGCCAAGTATCACAATACCGGGTAGACGGACACCAAAGGGAACATTTGTCTCGCTGCGCTTCATGGCACACACCTTCCGCATCGTGCATGCATTATTTTCAAGAGAACGCGTAGCCCCTCGTTGATTAAACCTTACATATTGATTTACATGTCATTGTGGAGTAAGCAAAACAATAATACATGAAACCATCTTTACTCTTCAGTGAATTTTTATTAAAATACAATGTTTAGTTTGTTGCACAAATATACCAGAAATCTGACATCAAAGTCACCTTTGGTGGAGCTAAAAACACATTCTCACACACCCCTCTCTTACTTGCTCCTTTTCTCTCTGTCACAAACAAATAATGAGTTCAGATTGTCACTTTGTAAGACAGGCCCATAAATGATCGAAAAGGGGAAAACATCCCCAATCCAACTGAATGAACAACAGTTCAGTCCTGAGTCTGATTCAACACAGCCTATTACGTAGACTGGTAAAGGCCAAGATGTATCACTTGTGGACGGTTTTTTGGCCAAAGACACAGCATATTCACACCGAGGAGACAGTCTAGAGCGTCTGGGGCTGCAGATGATTCCGGTGTTACTGAACACCCGCTCAGAAGCACAGCTGGATGCTGATATGCTTATAACTTTCCTTGCACATTCGCAACAGTAAAGGTAAGGTCCCTGCATTTAGTTTCCACCAACTAAGTGGGTTTAGGTCTGCATCAAATCTCCTCCATGGAGCTGTGCAAGGCAAGCTCATTCTTGAGTTTCTCTTGTGGCTGGCATTTCTGGGTAGGGCCTCACTGGTCTGGGCTCCTTTTTCTCAGTTATGATGGTGGATAACAGCCCTGACATTAAAAGACTCCCCCATTTGTTTGGCATGGGTACTCTGCATTTTCCTCAGATGATCCACTGTTCCGTCTCAGCTCTGTTGTGTTGAGTGTGTTCTGTCTGGCCTCTCTGGAGTGAGTTTGCTTGTTCTAGAAGGTGCTTCCTCAAGACAAAGTGTCCTTGAATCTTTGATCAAGGAAAGTGGCAGCGTGATCTGTAACATGCTGACCACACCGCTTGCGTTACGTGCGCGAGCTTTGCAAAGTAAATGTACACAACATGTTATTCAATCATTGCATCCACGCACTGCTCACGAGCGTCTGCGTAGCCAGGCACTAAAAAAGGACTTGGTTCTACTTGTGACGTTGACACGCTGCAAGTTCCACCTCTCCCCATCTCCTCATTGGTTTTTAGGAGCATATATCCACGTGGGTGATTGAAAGATGAACTGAGGTCCATACTCCAGTCCAGTTGGTGGTGGTAATGCAACTTAAAGTTGGTTGCCAACGCCATATAAAGTCCAAAGAAGAAGAAGCCTGAAGGAGGGAGAGATTACTAGAAACAAACTCGGTTTACCCCTTTTATCTGTGGATTAAATGTCGGAGTAGAGGGACCTTGTGCATTTCAGGTAAAATAACAACCCAATGTTTATAGCCCAGGACAATTTAGCTACCAATAGCAAGCTAGCTAGCTAAATTGCCATAAATGTTTAATGCTTTTCGACCTGTCCCCAAATTAATATAGTTGGTTCAGAGTTCGTTTTGATATTTTAACCAGCGTCTGGTGTGGGTGGACAAAATCAACATGCACGCGATGGCATGTAAGTCTCTGTCGTCATAAATTTTTCCCAGGTCAGCTCTCACTTTCTCTTCATCTCTGTAGCCAAGTTGCCATCTTTCTCAGCAACAGTAAAGCTTGAGTGGATTTTCCACAGCAGTGGTAGAACTGAGGAGAGGGTGGTGTGTTTTTCCCCGCAGAGGGCATCTGTGAATCCTGTTAGTGCAAGATGTCCTGGCTCCACTATCTCCAGTGTAGTGACATCAGTCGGTCTTTGGCATAAGATTCCACTTCTTCTTGTTATCAAAAAGGACTGCACAAACAGCTGGCTTTCTGCTGCTCAAGAAAGCGTTCTACCATATCGTAGGCTGAGCCCCACCTTGTTGGTTCATTGTGGATTAGTTTGTGGTCTGGTAAGCCAAGGAGAGACTGTTTAGCTTCCAGCTGCCTGCTCATAGGATCTGACCTTGTAAATCCTGACACTGTTTTCCGTAGCCTGAATAAGCTTGCAGCGACAGTCTATGTTCAGTGCCTTGTTGATTGCCAAATCTAGGTTATGCCCATAACATGCCATCCAATTGTAATCGGAGAATGCTTTGCGGTTATTGGAAGCATTGTCGGTTGTTAAAAAAATGTTATTCCTGACTTGTCTGTAAGCAGCAAGCCCCAGTCCTCCTTCAGTGTCTCGTCCAGTGCTTCTCTTAGGCTCTCCACTGTGTGTTCGCTGTTCAGACCAGAGCAGCCTAAGCACCATGATTGCATGTTCCAGGTATCTGAAACAAACTAAACAGTCACAGCCATGTATCCATTCATTACTCTGCTGGGCCGAGATCAGTTGTGCATGAGTAGCAGTGGATGTGTCTTCAAGTTGACCCTTTAAGATTTCCCTGGTTTCGCTGTAGAGCTTTGGGATCTCTGTGTTCATGAAGTTCCTGCCAGGTAGCACATATTTAAGGTTCAGTTTCCTCACAAGTTGTTTAAATCCCCACTCTCTACTGTACACTGGCACGTGGTCCACACAGATGAACTCTATCACTACTCAGTTCAGCTTTCTGAATGGTTCATAAGGCTTCAAGTTATCAAACATATTTGAGAGGGTCAGGGGTGCTCTGAGGCTGTATTTGTGTAGGCCTGCATTTTATTCTGAAAGAAATTAGGGAAAAATGTGTCTTAATTTTTCTCTTCCTCCCTTGTCTCTCCCAGACAGATACAGACACTCTTAAGTGCTCCCTTTTTCTCTGTTCACACACAAATGCTGACACACACACGCACCTCTTACTCTCTCAAACTCACAAAATAGCTGTGTGTAAAAAGGATCTTTCTCTCATTCACACACAAACACCTCTCTCAAACGACCCAAATAACTATTCTGTTGCACCGGTGCATTTAGAGTGAGGGAAAAAAGTATTTGATCCCCTGCTAATTTTGTACGTTTGCCCACTGACAAAGAAATGATCAGTCTATAATTTTTATGGTAGGTTTATTTGAACAGTGAGAGATAGAATAACAACAAATACATCCAGAAAAATGCATGTCAAAAATGTTATAATTTGATTTGCAATAAGAAATAAGTATTTGACCCCCTCTCAATCAGAATGATTTCTGGCTCCCAGGTGTCTTTTAGGAACACACTCTTAAAGGGAGTGCTCCTAATCACAGCTTGTTACCTGTATAAAATACACCTGTCCACAGAAGCAATCAATCAATCAGATTCCAGACTCACCACCATGGCCAAGACCAAAGAGCTCTCCAAGGATGTCAGGGACAAGATTGTAGACCTACACAAGGCTGGAATGGGCTACAAGACCATTGACAAGCAGCTTGGTGAGAAGGTGACAACAGTTGGTGCGATTATTCGCAAATGGAAGAAACACAAAAGGACTGTCAATCTCCCTCGGCCTGGGGCTCCATGCAAGATATCACCTTGTGGAGTTGCAATGATCATGAGAATGGTGAGGAATCAGCCCAGAACTACACGGAAGGATCTTGTCAATGATCTCAAGGCAGCTGGGACCATAGTCACCAAGAAAACAAATGGTAACACTACGCCGTGAAGGACTGAAATCCTGCAGCGCCCGCAAGGTCCCCCTGCTCAAGAAAGCACATATACAGGCCCATCTGAAGTTTGCCAATTAACATCTGAATGATTCAGAGAAGAACTGGGGGAAAGTGTTGTGGTCAGATGAGACCAAAATGGAGCTCTTTGGCATCAACTCAACTCGCCGTGTTTGGAGGAGGAGGAATGCTGCCTATGACCCCAAGAACACCATCCCCACCGTCAAACATGGAGGTGTAAACATCATGCTTTTGGGGGTGTTTTTTCTGCTAAGGGGACAGGACAACTTCACCGCATCAAAGGGATGATGGACGGGGCCATGTACCGTCAAATCTTGGGTGAGAACCTCCTTCCCTCAGCCAGGGCATTGAAAATGGGTTGTGGATGGTTATTCCAGCATGACAATGACCCAAAACACACGGCCAAGGCAACAAAGGAGTGGCTCAAGAAGAAGCACATTAAGGTCCTGGAGTGGCCTAGCCATTCTCCAGACCTTAATCCCATAGAAAATCTGTGGAGGGGAGCTGAAGGTTCGGAAGTTGCCAAACGTCAGCCTCGAAAACCTTAATGACTTGGAGAAGATCTGCAAAGAGGAGTGGGACAAAATCCCTCCTGAGATGTGTGCAAACCTGGTGGCCAACTACAAGAAACGCCTGACCTCTGTGATTGCCAACAAGGGTTTTGCCACCAAGTACTAAGTCATGTGTTGCAGAGGGTCAAATACTTATTTCCCTCATTAAAATGCAAATCAATTCTATAACATTTTTGACATTCGTTTTTCTGGATTTTTTTTGTTGTTATCTCTGTCTCTCACTGTTCAAATAAATTTACCATTACAATTATAGACTGATCATTTCTTTGTCAGTGGGCAAAGGTACAAAATCAGCAGGGGATCAAATACTTATTTCCCTCACTGTATAGTGTATTTTTACTTACTTTACACCACTGGAAACAAACAACATTAGGATATCTTAAAGCTTTTTGGAAATATAGACCTGTAAACACACAGATACAATAGCAGAAACATCAACTATGAATATTTTTGATGAATGTAAACTTCACTTTTTGGTAGCTGTTCAATAGACAACTTTCCAAATCAAATTTGCTCTCATTCAGTGCTGTATGGTCTTGCCTGACAAAATGCATCCATTTACATGTTTAAAAAATGTTTTGGCTATTATAATTGGCTCTAAGGAATACAAGTGGGCTCAAACATCAAAATAAAAATGTTTGGGGTCCAAGAATCCATAAAGTATTTTGTATGTTTAGCCCCTAGTCTTGCAATTAAGTCAAAGGAGCAAGCTCAGAAGATATGTATATGTTCCCTCAAATCCAATACGGCATCCACAATGAAATATGGCTGCCATAATAACATGTGATGAGGTTAAAAACACTCATGCCTATAAAGACTGTTGGTTTGAATCAATTGTATTGTGAATCCAATATGCTAACATGATTACACTCAAACACCTTAGCTTGCATTTACAATGCATTCGGAAATATTCAGACCCCTTGACTTTTTCCACTTTGTTACGTTATAGAATTATTCTAAAATTAATTAAATAAACACATTTCCTCATCAATCTACACACACACACACACACAATACCCCAGAATGACAAAGCGAAAGATTTTTAGAAATTTTAGCAAATGTATTAAAAATAAAAAACAGATACCTTATTTACATTAGTATTCAGACCATTGCTATGAGACTCTGTATTGATGTGGTTGTGAGTGATTGTTTACGACACTTGTGGTATATATGGTGGCAATGGCGGAATAACATTAAAACTAGTTAACTATGATTGATAGTGTTGGTCAGTCTTTGATCGCTGTAACCCACAAAAGTAACACATGGTACCAGGAGTGAAAATCGTGTTTTTTCTGTGAATGTTGGAGTTTATGGAAGTGCAATGGATGTTATCATACCACCAGAGGATTTGAGCCTGGATGGGAATGTGGACGCCAATTGGAAAACATTTCTGCAGCGGTTTTTGCAGTATATGTCTGCTATTGGAGTTACAAAGGAGCCAGATGAATGTAAGGTTGCTCTCTTCTTACTATAGCGGGACCACAGGCAATCGATATATTTAACACCTTCAACGTTTCCAAATGAGGAGGATAAAGACGAAGTTTGCGGAGGTACTGGGTCAGTTTGATATATATTGTTCACCTAAGAAGAACGAGACATATGAACGTTATGTGTTTTGTTGTCGTATACAACAGCAAGGTGAAAGGTTTGACGTCTTTCTTACAGATTTGAAACTAAAAGCACAGACGTGTAATTTTGTAGACCAAACCTCCTCTATGCTACACTCCTTCTGTGGCCTCCAACTGCTCTTAAACGCTAGTAAAACTAAATGCATGCTCTTCAATCGAACGCTGCTTGTACCTGCCCGCCCGACTAGAATCACTACTCTCGGTGGGTCTAACTTAGAATATGTGGACAACTACAAATACCTAGGTGTCTGGTTAGACCGTAAACTCTCCTTCCAGACTCACATTAAGCATCTCCAATCCAAAGTTAAATGTTTCGCAACAAAGCCTCCTTCACTCATGCTGCTAAACAAGCCCTTGTTAAACTGACTATCCTACCGATCCTTGACTTCGGCGATGTCATTTACAAAATAGCTTCCAACACTCAACTCAGCAAACTGGATGTAGTCTATCACAGTGCCATCCGTTTTGTCACCAAAGCCCCATATACTACCCACCATTGTGACCTGTACGCTCTTGTTGGCTGGCCCTCACTACATATTCGTCGCCAAACCCACTGGCTCCAGGTCATTTATAAATCACTGCTAGGCAAATCCCGGCCTTATCTTAGCTCATTGGCCACCATAGCAACACCCACCCGTAGTATGCGCTCCAGCAGGTATATCTCACTTGTCATCCCCAAAGCCAACACCTCCTTTGGCCGCCATTCCTTCCAGTTTTCTGCTGCAAATGACTGGAACGAACTGCAAAAATCTCTGAAGCTGGAGACTCTTATTTCCCTCACTAACTTTAAGCGTCAGTTGTCAGAGCAGCTTAACGATCACTGCACCTGTACACAGCCATTCTGAAATTAGCCCACTCAACTACCTCATCCCCATATTGTTATTTACATTGTTATTTATTTTGCTCATTTGCACCCCAGTATCTCTTTTTGCACATCATCTATCACTCCAGTGTTAATACTAAATTGTAATTATTTTGCACTATGGCCTATTTATTGCCTTACCTCCATAACTTACTACATTTGCACACACTGTATATAGATTTTCTATTTTCTATTGTGTTATTGACTGTATGTTTTTGTTTATTCCATATGTAACTGTGTTGTTGTTGTTTTTATCGCACTGCTTTGCTTTATCTTGGCCAGGTCGCAGTTGTAAATGAGAACTTGTTCTCAACTGGCTTACCTGGTTAAATAAAGGTGAAATAAATAAATAAAATAAATAAATGTTTCAAGATCAGATTGTGTTTGGTATAAATGACTCCAGAGTTAGAAAAAGATTGCTGCGGGAAAGTGAGTTACATTTGGACACTGCAGTAAAAATATGTCAGGCGAATGAGCTGGCACAATTGCATATTAAAATCTTTAGCTCCACACCAGCAAACACAGCTATGGAGGTGGAAAGCGCAGCAGTGAATTTTGTAGACAAGGACACAAGGGGGTGCTATGAGCAAAGGAGCCACAAGCAATATGACTTTGACCAAAGGAGTCACAATGATTATGATTGTAATAGGTGTGGCACCAGGCACCAGGCCAGGAAGTGCCCTACCTTTGGAAAATGTTGCTTCAAGTGGAAGGGGAAAAATCATTGTGAAAAAATTTGTTTTGCAAAGGACAAGTATGGGAGACAAAATGTTCACACCATTGAAATGGAGGAGAATGAACAAAGTGATTTGTTTGTGGGCACTGTGGATTGCATGGAGGACGGGCAAGAACCATCACAGGTCCATACTGTAGCTAGTGACCACTGGGTTGTACCACTCGTGGTCAATGGTACAATTTTGACCTTAAAGCTGGATACAGGGGCTAAAGCCAACCTGATCAATATAAGGGATTTTCATGAGCTAAAGCACAAACCAGCCATCATGCAAAAGGCTGTGGCTCTCAAAGTGTACAATGGCCAAGCAATTGAGACTAAAGGTTAGTGTCGGCTAACTGTAAAGGAGAAAACAAGAAAAAAGACAGACTACGGTTTGCAACTGCACATGGGGACAAAGATCGTACTTTTTGGAGAAATGTCCTCTGGTCTGATGAAAGATAAATAGAACTGTTTGGCCATAATGACCATCGTTATGTTTGGAGGAAAAAGGGGGTGCTTGCAAGCCAAAGAACACCATCCCAACCGTGAAGCACGGGGGTGGCAGCATCATGCTGTGGGGGTGCTTTGCTGCAGGAGGGACTGGTGCACTTCACAAAATAAATGGCATCATGAGGAAGGATTATTATGTGGATATATTGAAGCAACTTCTCAAGACATCAGTCAGGAAGTTAAAGCTTGGTCGCAAATGGGTCTTCCAAATGGACAATGACCCCAAGCATACTTACAAAGTTTAGGCAAAATGGCTTAAGGACAACAAAGTCAAGGTATTGGAATGGCCATCACAAAGCCCTGACCTCAGTCCTATAGAAAATGTGTGGGCAGAACTGAAAAAGCGTGTGCGAGCAAGGAGGCCTACAAACCTGACTCAGTTACACAAGCTCTGTCTGGAGGAATAGGCCATAATTCACCCAACTTACTGTGGGAAGCTTGTGGAAGGCTACCCAAAATGTTTGACCCAAGTTAAACAATTTTAAGGCAATGCTACTAAATACTATTCAAGTATGTAAACTTCTGACCCACTGGGAATGTGATGAAAGAAATTAAAGCTGAAATAAATAATTCTCTACTATTATTCTGACATTTCACATTCTTTAAATAAAGTGGTGATCCTAATTGACCTAAGACCGGGAATTTTTACTAGGATTAAATATCAGGAATTGCGAAAAACTGAGTTTAAATGTATTTGGCTAAGGTGTATATGTAAATTTCAACTTCAACTGTAAGTAAAAAATAAAACTAGCAAATAATTAAAGAGCAGCAGTAAAATTAAATAACAGTAGGGAGGCTATATACAGGGGGTACCGGTACAGAGTCAGTGTGCGGGGGCACCGGTTAGTTGAGGTAATTTAGGTAATATGTACAGTACATGTGGGTAGAGTTAAAGTGACTATGCATAGATAATATACAGAGTAGCAGCAGAGTAAAAGAGGGGGTGAGGGGTGGGATGGGGGTGGGGGCAATGCAAATAGTCTGGGTAGCCATGATTAGCTGTTCAGGAGTCTTATGGCTTCGGGGTAGAAGCTGTTAAGAAGCTTTTGGACCTAGACTTGGCGCTCCGGTACCGCTTTGCTGTGTGGTAGCAGAGAGAACAGTCTATGACTAGGGTGGCTGGAGTCTTTGACAATTTTAGGGCCTTCCTCTGACACCGCCTGGTATAGAGGTCCTGGATGGCAGGAAGCTTGGCCCCAGTGATGTACTGGGCCGTACGCACTACCCTCTGTAGTGCCTTGCGGTCGGAGGCCGAGCAGTTGCCATACCAGGTGGTGATGCAACCAGTCAGGATGCTCTCGATGGTGCAGCTGTAGAACTTTATGAGGATCTGAGGACCCATGCCAAATATTTTCAGTCTCCTGAGGGGGAATAGGCTTTGTCGTGCCCTCTTCACAACTGTCTTGGTGTGTTTGGACCATGATAGTTTGTTGGTGATGTGGACACCAAGGAACTTGAAGCTCTCAACCTGTTCCACTACAGCCCCATCAATTAATTTTTTTATTTTTTATTTAACCTTTATTTAACCAGGTAAGCCAGTTGAGAACAAGTTCTCATTTACAACTGCGACCTGGCCAAGATAAAGCAAAGCAGTGTGATAAAAACAACAGCACAGAGTTACATATGGGGTAAACAAAATATAAAGTCAAAAATACAACAGAAAATATATATACAGTGTGTGCGAATGTAGTAAGTTATGGAGGTAAGGCAATAAATGGGCCAAAATAGTTACAATTTCGTATTAACACTGGAATGATAGATGTGCAAATAGAGATACTGGGGTGCAAATGAGCAAAATAACTAACAATATGGGGATGAGGTAGTTGGGTGGGCTAATTTCAGAATGGCTGTGTACAGGTGCAGTGATCGTTAAGCTGCTCTGACAACTGACGCTTAAAGTTAGTGAGGGAAATAAGAGTCTCCAGCTTCAGAGATTTTTGCAGTTCGTTCCAGTCATTTGCAGCAGAAAACTGGAAGGAATGGCGGCCAAAGGAGGTGTTGGCTTTGGGGATGACCAGTGAGATATACCTGCTGGAGCGCAGACTATGGGTGGGTGTTGCTATGGTGACCAGTGAGCTAAGATAAGGTGGGGATTTGCCTAGCAGTGATTTATAGATGACCTGGAGCCAGTGAGTTTGGCGACGAATATGTAGTGAGGGCCAGTCAACAAGAGCGTACAGGTCACAATGGTGGGTAGTATATGGGGCTTTGGTGACAAAACGGATGGCACTGTGATAGACCAATTTGCTGAGTAGAGTGTTGGAGGCTATTTTGTAAATGACATTGCCAAAGTCAAGAATCGGTAGGATAGTCAGTTTTACGAGGGCATGTTTGGCAGCATGAGTGAAGGAGGCTTTGTTTGCGAAATAGGCGATTCTAGATCTAACTTTTGATTGGATATGCTTAATGTGAGTCTGGAAGGAGAGTTTACAGTCTAACCAGACACCTAGGTATTTGTAGTTGTCCACATACCCTAGGTCAGACCCGCCAAGAGTAGGATTCTAGTCGGGTGGGCGGGTGCAAGCAGCGTTCGGTTTAAGAGCAGTTGGAGGCTTACGAAGGAGTGATGTATAGCGTTGAAGCTCGTTTGGAGATTTGTTAACACAGTGTCCAATGAAGGGCCAGATGTATACACAATGGTGTCGTCCCGCATAGAGGTGGATCCGAGCGTCACCAGCAGCAAGAGCGACATCATTGATATACACAAAGAATAGAGTCGGCCCGAGAATTGAACCCTGTGGCACCCCATAGAGACGGCCAGAGGTCCAGACAACAGGCCCTCCGATTTGACACACTGAACTCTATCTGAGAAGTAGTTGGTGAACCAGGCAAGGCAGTCATTAGAGAAACCAAGGCTATTTATTCTGCCAATAAGAATGCGGTGGTTAACAGTGTCGAAAGCCTTGGCCAGGTCGATGAAGACGGCTGCGCAGTACTGTCTTTTTATCGATCGCGGTTATAATATCGGTTAGGACCTTGAGCGGGCTGAGGTGCACCGCAGACCAGCTCGGAAACCGGATTGCATAGCGGAGAAGGTACGGTGGGATTCGAAATGGTCGGTGATCTGTTTGTTAACCTGGCTTTCAAATACTTTCAAAGCCAGGGCAGGATGGATATAGGTCTGTAACAGTTTGGATCTAGAGTGTCACCCCCTTTGAAGAGGGGGATGACCGTAGCAGCTTTCAATCTCTGGGGATCTCAGACGTTACGAAGAGAGGTTAAACAGGCTAGGAATAGGGGGTTGCGACAATTTGGCTGCTAATTTTAGGAAAGAAAGGGTCCAGATTGTCTAGCCCAGCTTTTGTAGGGGTCCAGATTTTTCAGCTCTTTCAGAACATCAGCTGTCTGAATTTGTGTGAAGGAGAAGCGAGGGGGGCATGGGCAAGTTGCAGCGGAGGGTGCAGAGCTGGTGGCCGGGGTAGTGGTAGCCAGGTGGAAAGCATGGCCAGCCGTAGCAAAATGCTTGTTGAAATTGTCGATTATTGTAGATTTATCGAAGGTGACAGTGTTTCCTAGCCTCAGTGCAGTGGGCAGTTGGGAGGAGGTGCTCTTATTTTCCATGGACTTTACAGTGTCCCAAAACTTTTTGGAGTTAGTGCTACAGGATGCAAATTTCTGTTTGAAAAAGCTAACCTTTGCTTTCCTAACTGATTTTGTATATTGGTTCCTGACTTCCCTGAAAAGTTGCATATCGTGGGGGCTGTTCGATGCTAATGCAGTAAGCCACAGGATGTTTTTGTGCTGGTCAAGGGCAGTCAAGTCTGAGGAGAACCAGGGGCTATATATGTTCTTAGTTCTGAATTTTCGCTAAAGTGTTTTAGGGAGCGTTTGACAGCGATGAGGGTTGGTCGTTTGACCGCGGACCCATTACGGACGCAGGCAATAAGGCAGCGATCGCTGAGATCCTGGTTGAAAACAGCGGAGGTGTATTTAGAGGATACATTTGTCAGGATAATATCTGTGAGGGTGCCCATGTTTACAGATTTAGGGTTGCACCTGGTAGGTTTGTTGATAATTTGTGTGAGATTGAGGGCATCCAGTTTAGATTGTAGGTTGGCCGGGGTGTTAAGCATATCCCAGTTTAGGTCACCAAGCAGTACGAACTCTGAGGATAGATGGGGGGCAATCAGTTCACATATGGTGTCCAGGGCACAGCTCGGGGCTGAAGGGGGTCTGTAGCAAGCGGCAACAGTGAGAGACTTATTTCTGGAAAGGTGCATTTTAGAAGAAGAAGCTCAAACTGTTTGGGCACAGAACTGGATAGTACGATAGAGCTCTGTAGGCTATCTCTACAGTAGATTGCAACCCCACCCCCTTTGGCAGTTCTATCGAGACGGAAAATGTTGTAGTTGGGGATGGACATTTCTGAATTTTTGGTGGCCTTCCTAAGCCAGGATTCAGACACTGCTAGAACATCAGGGTTGGCGGAGTGTGCTAACGCACTGAATAACTCAAAGGTAGGGAGGAGGCTTTGGATGTTAACGTGCAAGAAACCAAGGCTTTTACGGTTACAGAAGTCAACAAATGATAACGCCTGGGGAGTAGGAGTGATACTGGGGGGCTACAGGGGCCTGGGTTAACCTCTACTTCACCAGAGGAACAGAGGAGAAGTAGAATAAGGATACGGCTAAAGGCTTTAAGTACTGCTCTTCTAGTGCGTTGGGTACAGAGAAAAAAAGGGGCAGATTTCCGGGCGTTGTAGAATAGATTCAGGGCATTATGTACAGTCAAGGATATGGAAGGATATGAGTACAGTGGAGGTAAACCTAAGCATTGGGTAACAATGAAAGAGATAGCATCACTGGAGGCAGCGATTGAGTCGGTCTCTGCGTGTATGGGGGGTGGGAAAAAGGAGCTATCTAAGGCAGGTTGAGCTGGGCTGGGGGATCTACAGTGAAATAGTACAATAAGAAATAACCAAAACCGCAATAAGCAAGGCATAATTGACATGGGAGAGAGGCATAAAGCAATCACAGGTGTTATTCGAGAGAGCTAAGACAACAGCTGGTAATGGTGACAAAGTTTGGGCTGAGGCTAAACATAAACAGGATGCGGTACCGTATAAAGGAACAGTCCAGGCAGGCATCAGCTGTATAGCTGAGTTATCATAAGGTCCGGTGAACAGCAATAGGAGAGTTCGGCGGTAGTTTGGGGGGCTGCTACAGCACTGGTGAGCAAGAGGCCACGGCTTTGTGCTAGCGGGCCGGGCTAGCAGATGGATCTTTGTGGTCGACGCCGTAACGGGAAGCCTGTTGAAACCACAACAGACGCTGGTCGCAGACCAGTCGTGTTGATGGGGGGACTCGTGTCAACACTAGGAGGTCCCGCCTGGCTGACAGAGAGATAGATAGCTGGGAGATGGGCCTGGGCTCAAGTGATAGCTCAAGGCTGATTGGCCAACAACAACATCCATTTGGTTGCAGCTAGCTGAAGTTGCGATGATCCAGTGTTTAAGGTCCAGTGATTCAGTGATTCCGCAGAAAAAACGATATGTTCTGGGTTGATAACGGCTGTGCAGACAGTGCAGACTGGTCAAAATAGTCCAGGCTAGAGCTGGCTGGTAGGTAGTGCAGGCCACGGACAATGGTGAAAAACCGCTAACGGTGGTTAATAGCAAGTAGTAGTTAGCTGGCTACTCCCGTCCGGTAGAAGAGAGGTAGATAGCGGGTGGCCTGGCTCGAGGCTAGCTCAAGGCTAACTGGTGCTTGCTTGGGGGCAGTGGTGATTAGCCAACAGCAACATCCATTCGGTTGCGGCTAGCTAGTTGCGATCCGGTGTTAATGTCCAGTGATTCAGTTATTCCGGCAGAAAATCTGATGTTCTGGGTGAAAACCGCAACGTAGCTAAAAGCAAGTAGCTAGTTAGCTGGCTAGCTAGTTTTAACTGGAGATTCTAGATAAAAGGTAAGTCAAAATAGAATCCGCCACATTGAGTGAGGCGGATTGCAGGAAAAGTATATTTTGTAGAAGGATAAAAAGTGTGATAGGGAAATATGTAATGAAAAATACAAAAATAAATACAAAAAACTGGCCATTTACACGGACACACAACAAAGAACACGACCGCACTCCTATGCCATCTTGGATTCTGTTGAGAATGAGAATGGGGGCGTGCTCAGCCCTCGTTTTTCCTCCTGTAGTCCATAATCATCTCCTTTGTCTTGATCACGTTGAGGGAGAGGTTGTTATCCTTGGCATGACACGACCAGGTCTCTGACCCCTCCCCTACAGGCGTCTCATCATTGTCGGGTGATCAGGCCTACCACTGTTGTGTCATCGGCAAATTTAATGATGGTGTTGGAGTTGTGCCTGGCCATGCAGTCATGGGTAAACAGGGAGTACAGTAGGGGACTGAGCACGCACCCGAGGGGCCCCCGTGTTGAGGATCAGCGTGGCAGATGTGTTGTTACCTACCCCCACCACCTGGGGGGGCCCGCCAGGAAGTCCAGGATCCAGTTGCAGAGGGAGGTGTTTAGTCCCAGGGTCTTTAGCTTAGTTATGAGCTTTGAGGGCACTATGGTGTTGAACGCTGAGCTGTAGTCAATGAATAGCATTCTCACGTAGGTGTTCCTTTTGTCCAGGTGGGAAAGGGCAGTGTGGAGCACAATAGAGATTGCATCATCTGTTGATCTGTTGGGACTGTATAAAAATGGGAGTGGGTCTAGGGTTTCTGGGATAATGGTGTTGATATTGAGCCAAGACCAGCCATTCAAAGGACTTCATGGCTACAGACGTGAGTGGTACGGGTCGGCAGTCAGTTAGGAGGTATCTTAGTGTTCTTGGCACAGGGACTATGGTGGTCTGCTTGAAACATGTTGGTATATAGACTCAGTCAGGGACATGTTGAAAATGTCAGTGAAGACTCTGCCAGTTGGTCAGCAAGAGTAACGTCCTGGTAATCCCTCTGGCCCCACGGACTTGTGAATGTTGACCTGCTTAAAAGTCTTACTCACATCGGCTATGGAGAGCGTGATCACATAGTCATCCGGAACAGCTGATGCTCTCATGCATGCTTCAGTGTTGCTTTGCCTCAAGTAAACATAGAAGTGATTTAGCTCTGCCTGGAGGCTTGTGTCAATGGGCAGCTCGCGGCTGTGCTTCCCTTTGTAGTCTGTAATAGTTTTCAAGCCCTGCCAAATCCGGACGAGCGCCGGAGCCAGTGTACTACGATTCAATTGTAGTCTTGTATTGACTCTTTGCCTGTTTGATGGTTGCCGGAGGGCATAGCGGATTTCTTATAGGCGTCCGGGTTAGAGTCCCACTCTTGAAAGCGGCAGCTCTACCCTTTAGCTCAGTGCGGATGTTGCTTGTAATCCATGGCTTCTGGTTGGGGTATGTACGCACAGTCACTGTGGGGACGACGCATCGATGCACTTATTTATGAAGCCAGTGACTGATGTGGTGTACTCCTCAACGCTTATCGAAGAATCCCGGAACATATTCCAGTCAGTGCTAGCAAAACAGTCCTGTAGCTTAGCATTTGCGCCATCTGACCACTTCTTTTTAGCCAAGTGCTGGTGTTTCTGCTGTAGTTTTTGCTAATAAGCAGGAATCAGGAGGATAGGGTTATGGTCAGATTTGCCAGATTTGCCAAATGGAGGCAAGGGAGAGCTGGTACTGCCTCTGTGTGTGGAGTAAAGGTAGTCTAGAGTTTTTTTGCTTCTGGTTGCACATTTAACATGCTGGTAGAAATTAGGTAGAACATATATACTTTCCCGCATTCTAAGTCCCCGGCTACTAGGAGCGCTGCCTCTGGATGAGTGTTTTCCTGTTTACTTATGGCCTTATACAGCTCATTGAGTGCAATCTTAGTGCCAGCATCGGTTTGTGTGGTAAATAGACAGCTACGAAAAAATATAGATGAAAACTCTCTTGGTAAATAGTTGCTGGTCTACAGCTTATAATGAGGATATTCTACCTCAGTCGAGCAAAACCCTCAAGACTTTTAGTATTACTAAGACCATGCATCTACTACAAGACCATGGTGCTTGCCACGGAGCTGTGAGGGGAACCGACCTTACCTTCAGGCTCGATCAGACACTATACCCAAACGAGGGCACCACGCTCATCCACCTCTGGCCCGCTAGCTCCCCTACCTCTACAGAAGCATAGTTCGCTCAGCCGCAGTCAAAGCTATTTGCTGCTCTGGCACACCAATGGTGGAACAAGCTCCCCACGACGCCAGGACAGCGGAGTCACTGACCACCTTCCGGAGACACTTGAAACCCACCTCTTTAAAGAATACCTGGAATAGTATAAAGTCATCCCCCTCCCCCCCACCCCCCATTAAAAAAAATAGGAAAAAAAGGTGGTTGTCCCACTTGCTATCATAAGTTGAATGCACTAATCTGTAAGTGCTCTGATATTTGTTTACAACACACACACAGGCCTCCACCCTTTGCCTACCGGGAGGCAGCGTTCTACCTGCCGAAGTGAAGCGTATATCCCACCAGCTGTATGTTTTTCATGTCATCGTTCAGCACGACTCGTGAATACATAAGATATTACAGTTTTTAATGTCCCGTTGGTAGGATAACCTTAATCTTAGGTCGTCCAATTTATTTTCAAATGATGGAACATTGACTAATAGGATTGATGGAAGAGGCAGTTTATTCGCCGCCGCCGGATCCTTACAAGGCACCCCGACCTACGTCCACGATACATCTGTCTCTTTTCATGTGAATGACAGGGATTTGGGCCTTGTCGGGTGTCTGTAGAATATCCCTTGCCCAATACGAGGTGAGTAATCAATGTCCTGATATCCAGAAGCTCTTGTGGGTATGGGTATGGTCATGGATTCACTTACGGTTTCTGAGCAGCAACTAAGGAGAATAGCTGAAGAGACCATAACAGATCCCATTCTTTGCAAGGTGATCCAGAATCTGGAAAATGGCTGGCAAAAAGGCTCTTGTAAGCAGTACTTCCCACTAAGCGCAGAGCTGTTACTGGTCAACGGTCTGCTGTTGAAGAATAACAGAATAGTGATACCTACTTCAATGTGTCAGGAGATGCTACAGAGAGTGTATGAATAACATCTGGAAGCTGATAAATGTAAGAGAAGGGCCAGAGAGTCCCTTTATTGGACAAATATCAATTCTGACATTGAGCAAATGGTGGGAAATTGTGACACGTCTCAAATTTCATTATAGACAGTCCAAGAGACTTTAAAAAAGGCAGCACACAGTGGTACTGATCCGTACTTGGCTTTGTTGTCAACAGAACAGCGCCGAATGTGGCAGTCTTTGCGCTGTAACCCACAAAGTAATACAGACTCGGAAATTGAGCTCAGGTGAATCCTGTTCATTGATCATCCTTGAGATGTTTAGCACAACTGATTGGAGTCCACCTGTGGTAAATTCAATTGATTGGACATGATTTGGAAAGGCACACACCTGTCTATGTAAAGTCCCACAGTTGACAGTGCATGTCAGAGTAAAAACCAAGCCATGAGGTCAAAGGAATGTACGAGAGCTCAAGAGACAGGATTGTGTCGAGGAACAGATCTGGAGAAGGGTACCAAAACATTTCAGCAGCATTGAACATCCCCAAGAACACAGTGGCCTCCATCATTCTTAAATGGAAGATGTTTGAAACCACCAAGACCCTTCCTAGAGCTGGCCACCCGGCCAAACTGAGCAATCGGGGGAGAAGGGCCTTGGTCAGGGAGATGACCAAGAACTCAATGATCACTGACAGAGCTCCTCTGTGGAGATGGGAGAACCTTCCAGAAGGACAACCATCTCTGTAGCACTCCACCAATCAGGCCTTTATGGTAGAGTGGCCAGACGGAAGCCACTCCACAGTAAAAGGCACGGCAGCTTGCTTGGAGTTTGCCAAAAGACACCTAAAGCATGGTGGTGGCAGCATCATGCTGTGGGGATGTTTGTCAAGGGACTGGGAGACTAGTCAGGATTGAGGGAAAGATGAATGGAGAAAAGTACAGAGAGATTCTTGACGAAAACTTGCTCCAGAGAGCTCAGGGCCTCAGACTTGGTCGAAGGTTTACCTTCCAACAGCACAACGACCCTAAGCACACAGCCAAGACAACGCTGTGTCCTTGAGTGGCCCAGCCAGAGCCCGGACTTGAACCCGATCGAACATCTCTGGAGAGACCTGAAAATAGCTGTGCAGAGATGCTCCCCATCCAACCTGATAGAGCTTGAGAGGAACTGCAGAGAAGAATGGGAGAAACTCCCCAAATACAGGTGTGCCAAGCTTGTAGCTTCATACCCAAGAACACTCGAGGCTGTAATTGCTGCCAAAGGTGCTTCAACAAAGTACTGAGTAAAGGGTCTGATTTACTGACTAAATGTGATTTTTCAGTTTTTTATCTTTTATAAATTTGCAAACATTTCTAAAAACCTGTTTTTGCTTGTCATTATGGGGTATTGTGTGTAATTTGAGGGGGAAAAACATATGTAATCCTTTTTAGAATAAGCCTGTAATGTAACAAAATGTCGACGGTCTGAATACTTTGAGTGCACTTTAAGTATCCCTTGTTAATTTTGATTGTGCTATTCTGTCTTTTAAATGGTTTCATAAGGCTCTTGTTATAATTTATCTAGGGCACTACCATGCCTATGAATGGTACTGCCATGCCTCTTGTGTTTGAATAGCTCAAGCCAACTAGTTTTTCAATATTTTTACATTTTAGTCATTTAGCAGACACTCTTATCCAGAGAGACTTACATTTACATTTTAGTCATTTAGCAGACACTCTTATCCAGAGCGACTTACAGTTAGTGAGTGCATACATTTTCATACTGGCCCCCCGTGGGACCCACAACCCTGGCGTTGCAAGCGCCATGCTCTACCAACTGAGCTACACGGGACTTATGTGTTCATGTTTTAATCTCATTCACACACTTACAGCATATCAACAATGGGCAATTCCACAAAATATAATAATAACAAGCCTTTCACAACACAAGCACACAGTAGCATAACCAAGTTACAGGAAAGCAACTGTAATACAACAGGCAGATACTTTAGTAGTGTATATTTACATCCCTTTCCCCCCCACTAAAACTAAGAGTGCAATGTTGATTCAAAGTCTTTGAGGTGACCAGGACATGAGTATGTCCTTAAAGGGTGAGGAGACAAAGTAGCCAGTGGTGGTTGTATTTTTGCACAGCTTACTGGTCATTCTGGGCAAGCTGCAGTGACAAGGGTAGTGTCCTTCCCGTATGACTGAGGGGATTGGGGCTGTGGGGGTTATCAGTTTCCATTTCTACAGTTCGCTATATGCAGTCAGCAGATGCAGCTTGCATACCAAAAGAGACCCATTGACTAACTGGAATGCAACATATATATTGGTAACACTTTACTTGACACCAAGCGTCATAACCATGTCATAATATGGTCATAACACTGTCATGACACATTTAGACCTGTGACATATTGCGTAATTTTTTGTGGTGGAAAAATTACCCAATTGTCATACTTAAGTAAAAGTAAAGATACCTTAATAGAAAATTACTAAAGTGAAAGTCACCCAGTAAAAAACTACTAGAGTAAAAGTCTACAAGTATTTGGTTTTAAATATACTTAAGTATGAAAAGTAAAAGTATAAATCATTTCATATTCCTTACATAAAGCAAACCAGACTGCACCATTTTCTTGTTTTTTGGAGCCAGTGGCATACTCCAACACTCATTTACAAATGAAGCATGTGTGTTTAGTGAGTCTGCTAGATCAGAGGCAGTAGGGATGACCAGGGATGTTCTCTTGATAAGTGTGAATTGGACCAATTTCCTGTCCTGGTAAGCATTAAAAATGTAACGAGTACTTTTGGGTGTCAGGGAAAATGTATGGAGTAAAAAGTACATTATTTTCTTTAGGAATGTAGTGAAGTAAAAGGAAAAGTTGTCAAATATAAATAGTAAAGCACAGATACCCCACAAAACTACTTAAGTAGTACTTTAAAGTATTTTTACACCACTGGTTATTTTATGGATGGTTATAAAACCTACCACACAAGGCGAACATTCCTATACACCATAGCCTATTGTCAGCAGTATGAAATTGACCATATTAAATTATTAATGTAATTATACACACATTGATGTCAGACATGCACCTACGCCAATGCTCTGTTGCTGCTGACTGGGGTGAATGCAGGAGCAGATTTCAGGAGCAGGACAAGATGCACTCTTTTTGACTGATGACTCACATAAGTGCATGTACAGTACAGTGTCATAAAGTATTTTCTAGTCCAAGTAATGTGACACAGGATGGTCATAATGCTTCATAACAATGTCATAATGTGTATTTTCTGCAAGTTATTTAAAATATGATGGGGAAAAAAACATGACTAAATAATTCATTACAACAACGAAGGACTTATGAAACAAACTTTTAAACGAAAGGAAACTTCTTGGCAGGGAAAAAATACATTTGAATAAATGTGGGTTTTGACACTCTTATGTAGGTGTCATAACTAGCCATAAAATAAAAAAATATACAGTGGGGAAAAAAAGTATTTAGTCAGCCACCAATTGTGCAAGTTCTCCCACTTAAAAAGATGAGAGAGGCCTGTAATTTTTATCATAGGTACATGTCAACTATGACAGACAAATTGAGGAAAAAAATTCCAGAAAATCACATTGTAGGATTTTTAATGAATTTATTTGCAAATGATGGTGGAAAATAAGTATTTGGTCACCTACAAACAAGCAAGATTTCTGGCTCTCACAGACCTGTAACTTCTTTTAAGAGGCTCCTCTGTCCTCCAATCGTTACCTGTATTAATGGCACCTGTTTGAACTTGTTATCAGTATAAAAGACACCTGTCCACAACCTCAAACAGTCACACTCCAAACTCCACTATAGCCAAGACGAAAGAGCTGTCAAAGGACACCAGAAACTAAATTGTAGACCTGCACCAGGCTGGGAAGACTGAATCTGCAATAGGTAAGCAGCTTGGTTTGAAGAAATCAACTGTGGGAGCAATTATTAGAAATGGAAGACATACAAAACCACTGATAATCTCCCTCGATCTGGGGCTCCACGCAAGATCTCACCCCGTGGGGTCAAAATGATCACAAGAACGGTGAGCAAAAATCCCAGAACCACACGGGGGACCTAGTGAATGACCTGCAGAGAGCTGGGACCAAAGTAACAAAGCCTACCATCAGTAACACACTACGCCGCCAGGGACTCAAATCATGCAGTGCCAGACGTGTTCCCCTGCTTAAGCCAGTACATGTCCAGGCCCGTCTGAAGTTTGCTAGAGTGCATTTGGATGATCCAAAAGAGGATTGGGGAGAATGTCATATGGTCAGATGAAACCAAAATATAACTTTTGGTAAAAACCCAACTCGGTCGTGTTTGGAGGGCAAGAATGCTGAGTTGCATCCAAAGAACACCATACCTACTGTGAAGCATGGGGGTGGAAACATCATGCTTTGGGACTGTTTTTCTGCAAAGGGACCAGGACGACTGATCCGTGTAAAGGAAAAAGAATAGAATGGGGCCATGTATCGTGAGATTTTGAGTGAAAACCTCCTTCCATCAGCAAGGGCATTGAAGATGAAATGTGGCTGGGTCTTTCAGCATGACAATGATCCCAAACACACCGCCCGGGCAATGAAGAGAGTGGCTTCGTAAGAAGCATTTCAAGGTCCTGGAGTGGCCTAGCCAGTCTCAGATCTCAACCCCATAGAAAATCATTGGAGGGAGTTGAAAGTCCGTGTTGCCCAGCGACAGCCCCAAAACATCACTGCTCTAGAGGAGATCTGCATGGAGGAATGGGCCATAATACCAGCAACAGTGTGTGAAAACCTTTGTGAAGACTTACAGAAAACGTTTGACCTGTGTCATTGCCAACAAAGGGTATATAACAAAGTATTGAGAAACTTGTTATTGACCAAATACTTACTTTTCCACCATAATTTGCAAATAAATTCATAAAAATCCTACAATGTGATTTTCTGGATTTTTTTTCCTCATTTTGTCTGTCGTAGTTGACGTGTACCTATGATGAAAATTACAGGCCTCGCTCATCTTTTTAAGTGGGAGAACTTGCAGAATTTGTGGCTGACTAAATACTTTTTTCCCCACTGTATATGTCACAACAGGTGTAAA
>NW_025535532.1:0-93339 GCF_020615455.1 Coregonus clupeaformis
AGCCACTGTACATGGTTTTAGCAGCGCAATGAGAACCTCAACAGATAGGAGTTTGTGGAAGAGAGGAGCTTGACTGATAAATTAGCCCTTGTCTCTGGTCACGATTTCCACTCCCATTCCCATTCATCAGGCTGTACTGCTACTGAACGCATATCTTTGTGTCACACCTGGCCTTTAGCCCCAATGCTTGGATGCAAGAGCAACAGACCTTGTCCTCTATCTCTTCCTCATATTTAGTCCGAAACCAAAACAGCCCCGGCAGCCATCACATTTAAAAGCTCCATACTCAATCACAACGAAACTCCATTATAATCAGTTATCCTGACTGATTTTTTTAAATGTATTTGTTCACTAAACAAACAAAATGTTTTCCCAAGGGGGTCTCGAAGCAGCCTAAATGCTGGATCTCTTTCCTGTCCACTCAGAGTAATAGCCTTCGGTGAGGTCATCGTGCTAGAGCTATAGTCTTAATCCTCTCTGTCTCTCTCTCTCTCTCTCTCTCTCGCCCTCTCTCTCTCTCTCTATCTTTCTCCTATCTCTCCCCAAGAATGCAACAGGCCCCTTATTTTTGAAAGATCTCTTGTCACGTAATACCCTTGAAAATCATTGCGCAATGCTTCAGAAAGCGCATTCCGCAGCCTGATTTACAAATTTGTGCGTGGCTAAACGAGCGGATTGATGAAAATGTATATGCTCTGAGCTAAAACGTGTAATTTTGAGGCAGTGGTCGTGGTACCA
The DNA here is from genome assembly GCF_020615455.1 of Coregonus clupeaformis. Lineage (NCBI taxonomy): Eukaryota > Metazoa > Chordata > Actinopteri > Salmoniformes > Salmonidae > Coregonus > Coregonus clupeaformis. The sequence continues at coordinate 739 of NW_025535532.1, forward strand.
ATTTTCTGTGGGGCAACAACGGTATACACAAACATCTGTTTGTGTCAGCCCGTCATGTTCTGAGCAGGCCTCACAAGCTTCTCCTGGTGTGTAAGCGGTTGCGTCATGGCTTCATTGCGGCTCGCGCTGCTTGTACGTTTCCATGTAAGGCAAGACAGGAAGGCATTTCTCCCACTGTGAGACAGACCAGGCACGTAAATCACTCAAATGTTTTCATTCATATTTTTTTCAGTCATTTTTTTTCTCAAAAGTATAGGCAATTTTTTTCTCTGGCAATCGAAGGGTCTCTCAATCTCCGCAAAACATAATTACGTTTTTAGGGGAAACTTGTCAGAAATGTTTTGGTGTACGATACTTATTTTTTCTTTACGAGACACATCAGGAACTTCTCAGGGCTTTATGAGAAATACATTTGTATGTTCCAGAACATGTGTTCCAGGTGCCGTGACAGATACGGTGTCTGTCTGAGTCCATCCACCACTGCTCTGGGTCATAATAATTATGTGGAGAAAATTGGGCAGCTCAGCCAAAATCCCCTGGGACCCTTAAAGGGGCTGTGTTTTAAATGCCTTGTTCTTGTCAAATCAAGAGGGGATTACAGCAGGAACACTGGTCTGTAGGCCTGGTGGCTGGGTGCCTTGTCCTGTCTAGCTATATGATTCACTATGTCCTGTATGTTCCATATGGGAGACTGAATATGAATAGGGGCCCAAACTATAATAGACTGCTTACCAGGGGACATGCTAGCCTCTGTGGTCCCATACTGTATACTGTAGACAACTCTTGTATCGTTGTCATGCTATACATGTACTGTATAGGACAGTGGTCCCCAAACTTTTCTGAGTCAAGATCACTTTCTGAGTCATAATGAAGGCAGAGATCTATCGCTCAGAATTACTTTTAAAAACATGACTTAAAAAACGTAGGCCTATGCAACATTAACCTATTAAAAACAGTTCTGTAGCAATGAGGTTTGTAGTAGGCTATATAGCCAATACGATATCAGTGCATATTGGCTATGCTTGAATTGCCCTGCCAATGTTGTTCTTCTCAGACCATTTTAAAATTATATTTAAAAACTTGAGGTACAGTGCATTCGGAAAGTATTCAGACCCCTTGATTTTTTTCACATTTTGTTACGTTACAGCCTTATTCTAAAATGGATTAAAAATATATATATATCATCAATTTACACACAATACCCCATGATGACAAAGTGAAAACAGCTTTTTAGAAATATTTGCAAATGTATTAAAAATAAAAAACTGAAATACCTTATTTATGTATTCAGACCCTTTGCTATGAGACTCGAAATTGAGCTCAGGTGCATGCTGGCTCCATTAAACATTCTTGAAATGTTTCTACAACTTGATTGGAGTCCATCTGTGGTGAATTCAATTGATTGGACATGATTTGGAAAGGCACACACCTGTCTATCTAAGGTCCCACAGTTGACAGTGCATGTCAGAGCAAAAACCAAGCCATGAGGTCGAAGGAATTGTCCATAGAGCTCCGAGGCAGGATTGTTGGCCAGATCTGGTTAAAATGTCTGCAGCATGAAGGTCCCCAAGAACACAGTGGCTCATCATTCTTAAATTAAAGAAAAAACGCCGAGCAATCGGGGGAGAAGGGCCTTGGTCAGGGAGGTGACCAAGAACCCGATGGTCACTCTGACAGAGCTCCAGATGGAGATGGGAGAACCTACTAGAAGGACAACCATCTCTGCAGCACTCCACCAGTCAGGCCTTTATGGTAGAGTGGCCAGACGGAAGCCATTCCTCAGTAAAAGGCACATGACAGCACGCTTGGAGTTTGCCAAAAGGCACCTAAAGATTCTCAGACCATGAGAAACAAGATTCTCTGGTCTGATGAAACCAAGATTGAACTCTTTGGCCTGAATGCCAAGCGTCACGTCTGGAGGAAACCTGGGGCCATCCCTACGGTGAAGCATGGTGGTGGCAGCGTCATGCTGCAGGGATGTTTTTCAGCGGCAGGGAATGGGAGACTAGTCAGGATCAAGGAAAGATGAAAGGAGCAAAGTACAGAGAGATCCTTGATGAAAACCTGCTCCAGAGCGCTCAGGACCTCAGAATGGGGCGAAGATTCACCTTTCAACAGGACAACTACCCTAAGCACACAGCCAAGACAACGCAGGAGTGGCTTCGGGACAAGTCTCTGAATGTCCTTGAGTGGCCCAGCCAGAGCCCAGACTTTTACCCGATCTAACATCTCTGGAGAGACCTGAAAATAGCTGTGAAGCGACGCTCCCCATCCAACCTGACAGAGCTTGAGAGGATCTGCTGTAGCGTCATACCCAAGAAGACTCGAGGCTGTAATCCCTGCCAAAGGTGCTTCAACAAAGTACTGAGTAAAGGGTCTGAATACTTATCTAAATGTGATATTTCAGTTTTTATTTATATTTTTGGGCAAAACAATATGAAAACCTGTTTTTGCTTTCTCATTATGGGGTATTGTGTGGAGATTGATGAGGGGAAAAAAACTATTTAATCAATTTTAGAATAAGGCTGTAACGTAACAAAATGTGGAATAAGTCAAGGGGTCTGAATACTTTCCGAATGCACTGTTTTTGATATTGTTGCATTACTTGAAATAATGTGCTTTCTTTATTTTACTGGACTGATTGTGCCTGCATCTGATAGTCTGTCTCAGCGGAGGGAGAGCATCAGAGGGTCCGCCTCTCACCGTCGGACCGTCCCTCAGCTCTCGTCCCTCAGCTAAGACTGACCAAAAATTGGCGACAACATTCGAGCTGATGGCGAAACTCGAGTCACACTGCATTATTTTGCCTACCTGGCACGCAGGGCAGCTGAAACAAGTGCACCTACTGCCAACAGCGCGAGACAGAAAAAAAGTAGGAATGGTTGGCTTTATCAGTTTTTTTTATAAAAATGTTTTGTGATCGACTAGGAATGCCTTGGAGATCGACCAGGGAGAGTAGCAGGGTGTAGCAAGGTTTGGTGAGGACAAGAACTGTTACTTACGCTTCACTATGTTATCATGCTCCATCTTGCTCATGCTCCATAAACTAAAAGGGCCCCTACTATGGGGCCTCTAGTGACAGACAGGTCTGTTTTGGTACAGGATGTGCTCCCGTCCCGAGTGCCCCAAAACTGCAGACAGAGAGCAATACCAGAGTAGCAGATCCAGACCTTTGGTTGTACTGGCATCAGTAGTGCTTTGCTTTGAGTAAAACACATCATGTAGGTCTCAACACCCGGCCTTGCTACACCCTGCTACTCTCCCTGGTTAGTGAACCTCAGATTAATGATCTGTTGAGGAGTGGTTCGAGGCCCATTCTGGGGTAATTTATACTAAAAGAAGGCAGGTGTCAAGATGGCGGGTTGTCACTAATGGGCACCCTATTCCCTACATAGTACACTACCTTTGACCAGTGCCCTATGTAGGGTGACATTTGGGACGCTGACAGGATGGAGAAGAAGAAGCTTTTCTCCTGAAAAGGTGGGGTGAGAGAGTCAGTCGTCAAAGTCTGCAGTCGTGAGTGAGTGTGTTTTCACTGAGTGAGTTTCCTGTCCGCTAAATAGGATTCACTTAGGATTCATTCAAACTGCTGTAGAGCGGCTTCATAGCAACGTCGGTAGAGAAAGAAGATGGAGACAGTTAGTGTATGTCCTAGTGAAATTAAATAAGACAAAGGATGTTGATATCCTGTGTCAAGAGCGCAGGTTGACGTTTATTATCATGAATCTTGCCCTGGAGACAGAACCGAGCGATTTCTGCTAGATAGGCCAGCTGCAAAGTCAAAATTGTCTATATTGTACAGATTCATGAAAACTTTTTGGTCTTAATTTAAGGTTAGGGTTAGCAGTGTGGTTAAGGTTAGGGTTAAGGTTTGGGTTAGGTTTCAAATCAGATGTTATGACTTTGTGGCTGTGCCAAACTAGTGACCGGTCTGCAGAGCTGCCTACAGAACAAGATTGATGACGAAAAACGCTAACCTGCGTCAAGAGTGGAGGCAGATATTTATTGAGATTAGTTGACGTTCTGGATATTTGGACTAGAGTCTCGATGTATTATTTCAGAGGTTACATGCTGAAAGTTAAACACTCCATCTTGACTAAATACGAGAGAAAAAAGCCAAGTGAGCTTATTTATTGCTTTGTTCTACTGCTGAGTTTAGTGTTTTTCCTCTTGGCCATTGGTTTGGTTTCCTTCTTTGATTGACAATAGTGGCAGGCATTTGTCAGAGACCAAATAGTCTGGGGGCAGATAAACAAACGGTTTCTAACTGCAGCGCAGGGCTGAGACCCCTCGGATTGAGACTGTGTTTAGCCAAGAGGAATGTAACCTACAGTAGAGTCTTTCTGGCTTTAGAGAGCAGAATGCAGACCCTTTCCTGAAAGAGAAATATGTATATTTTTCTAAAAATGAACAAAGAAAGGTTAGGTATTTTCAACTCCCTACTGGCTTAAAACGGAGTCAGCCTTTATTACAGGTTCACACACGGTTGTACCATAGAGATCCAGCCAGACAAAGATATAGAGTTGTACCCAATGTGGTCCTTCTTGTCTATGGCAAGCCAGGCTAATAATATTCTGGGTCTACTTTGCACCGTCCCAGGGATGCCACCAGAGAGACAGCATCATCAGTCATGTTGCTTAGTGATACAGCCAGCCCTAACCAAACCTGGGTTCAAATAGTATTTGAAATCCTTTCAAATACTTTAACTGTGCTTGATTGAGTTTGCCTGCGGCAGTGGAACCACTGGACTAGCCCCAAAAGTGCAAAGCCCCACCCCATCTGGCACTCCAGGCAGACTCCAAGCAACCACTCAAAGTACTTGAACGATTCCCAATACTATTTTAACCCTGTCCCTTTTAACCCCCCTCTTTTGTGGTCAGTATGTTATGAGTGTGAGAGCTGCCTGTATCTCACTGCACAGCATGTTAGCTAGAAACTTTTTTCTCTCTCCCAGTTAGGTTACGGGAAAGGGAGCTTTTTTTCTTCCATATATGGTCATATGGAGTACAGCCAGTGAGCAGTAGCCTTTTGATGGCGTACAAAAAAATATCCCTATTTTGTGTGGGATTTGTTCTCCTTGGATCGTGTTGCTCTGATACGGGCTGATTGTGGATCTGATGTTGAAAGTGCACCATTAAGGCACAGCACAAGCCTTTTAAAACACAAAGAGGACAGGAGAAAATGCCTCATCTCATTTACTGCAGTTGTTCATCGTTCTGAAACTAGCTGCCTCTTTACAATGTAATTTAGGATTCACTGTATAAACTGATCCTAATGCAAATGACTCTCTTAAAAGCAGCATTTATAGCAAGATAATGTTTTACTGACATCCTCCTTTGTCCACTCTTCTCAGCTGTTGGCAGTTATCTCATTTGGACTGAGTCTTGAGACTAGGGTTGATGGTTCAACCCATGATGATGGGAATTAACTATGGCATGGTGGGTGTATTGTCTTTGCTGATAAGCATGACGAGTCTCAGGCATGATGCTTTAAAGACATAGATGTAGTAAAGGTTGAAGCTGATCAACAGAGGAAAGCTGACGTGCAGGTGTGTGTGCATGTGCATGCGTGCGTGTGTGTTTGTGAAGCTGCAGGTGTGTCAGCTTGTGTTTAACAGGTTTATTAAGCGTTACTGGGGGAGTGAGGGATGAGGAGGAGAGGAGAGGAATGGGAGAGGAGGAACAGAACCATGTGTGGGACCAAACCAGAAGGGTAAAAATAGATAATTCCAATGACTAATGTTCTATTAAAAACCCAATTTGATCACACTGGCATTGGGAAATGTAGTGAAATTTTCCATCATGGGGCTAAATTTGTAATCTCTTTCCAAAAAGGGTTAGCCTACTGAGTTTATGGGAGTAATTTGATCAAAAATGTTACATCACACACTAAGTTTAGTAACTGAAGTGTCAAGCATATCAATGAATGAACCTTGTCTAGCACAACACTGATTGGACAATAACATCCAGTAATACATTGGATCAGTTTTTGCCTGTGATGATTACAGTGTGTCTCAGTAAGGGATTCTCAGCTGTGAGCTGTTGCAGGTAACCTAGGCTATAGCCAGCAGTCAGTCAGAATATTAGTCACTGGGCAAGGAGACGTGTCAGGGATTGTGAACCATTGTCTGGGAATGCATGCAGGAGGCTCCTTTTCCATCCCCAAGTGGAAACTCAAAGGTTTGGACCGCTTTTTCTTTTAGCCCCAACATTTTCCCCTCACTCCTCTCTATATGACAGCCAAAGTCAGCACAATAGCAATCTGTGGTGATTTGGGAGGGATTGTGTGTGATCATCAGACTAAGTCACTAATGATGGTGTGTTTTAAGAATTCAAGGATGCATGGCAGGCAGATTCTTACCCAGTCCCTCACCCAGTTTAGTCAGTCCTTATACTGTCATTTCACTTGTGTAATTTCCAATGGGCTCTCAGCTCTCCAATTTTCTATGAATAGTGCTTTAATTTGCCGAATTCTTCCGTATTAGAGCTAACCGAAACTTCTCGCGGAATGAATTTGTTTTGGAGCGGATAGAGCCCTAACATATGAAGCAGATGGATTGAGATCGAGCTGAGCAGAGCTGAGCTCAGATGCTTTTGGCCACCTCATATCCTGCCCAAAGACGTGTCCCAGCTAAAGACTTCGACTCTGACACCACAAGATCTGTCCTCAGGTCAGCTGAGTTGGCTGACATCCCCTTGGCATTAGTATGTAGGGGAGGAAGTATGTGCAGTCACACACTCTCACACACACACAGCACACAGCCATACACTCCTCCTCCTCACAGCAGCTGGTCTGATCATGCCTTTGTGGTCCAACAGCAGTGTCTGTACCATGACAGGCGGGGGAGAAGGGGAGAGGGGGAGAGAGAGAGAAAGAGAGGAGGGAGAGGGAGAGAGAGAGGCAAAGAGAAAGAGAGTCGGAAATCATGGCCTCCCCTTCATGCCAAAAACCCAGTGAATTTATGTGGCCACATCCTGGTGTGTTTCACAGCTTGGGCTGGACCAGAGGCAGTAAATGTGTTAATGCAGCCGAGGTGAGGCGGGGCCAGGGGCCGACGTGTGAGAGGAGAGGCAGATCACGCTGAACGGGACCAAGGGAGGACAACCTTTTCCAAACACATCATTACAGGTGGCGATGGACAGGACACACGCACGTTGGCTGGGAGCACACAGACACACACAGACCAAGACACACACACACACACACACGCACTCACAGATGATCTCAGGAACATTTCTCTTCCCTCTGCATTGCTATCCACATTTGGATACATATCCATACACCTACAGGTATCCTCTTGGTGTTTGCCCAACTCAAACTCAAACTGCCACTTGAGCACCTGCATAGCATTAGTCAGTCAGTCAGTCTGCAGTCAGTCTGCCTATAGAAGACCATGGTATCTACTACAGTTAAACCTCTGCTCTGTTTCTCTCCTCTGTGTATGAGTAGACAGAGTGCAGGCTGTGTGACAGTGAGACAGTCCTGATGGCTCCTGTATAAACACTGCTGGGTGGGAATGGGGAATCCTGGCCTGTCACCTGACTGACAAGGAGTGACTGTTACACACTGCAGGTCTTAGTTTAGCTCCGGAGGGGATGCTGCGCAGTCTCATTACTGTACAGGCCATTAGCTGGTCTACTGCACCGTAGCACAGACACAGACAGATACACACACATACAGTACACACAGACCTGAACTGAGACCTGAGTCCACCATAAACACATCACACCAATAGGCTCTACTCCAGCAGGTCTGAGATAAGTGTAATAGGATTTTGGCTCACCACCTAAATGACACTGCACCGGGAGCAGGAGGTGACGCACCTACAGTGTTAGACAGACAGAGCCCTGACTCAGAGTCAGCCAGTCAGACAGAGTTGAGGAGCTCGGTTGGGGTGACCTGACCCAGGTAAGTGTCAAAGTCATAGTCTAGATAGATTTCACTGTCTTGGCTCTCGCACAGCATTTACTGACAGAACTGGGCCTCGAAACAGAAACAGCCCTTTGATCACTAGGTTTCATTGGAACACATTAAGTAAATAGCACCCTGGGGGGGAATGGCATGGAATGAAGAATGGAGAATTAATAGTTTTCTTCTTTCCACACAGATTTGAGACCCCCCTCCTACTCAACGTGGAACAGGCTGAGGCTGGAGTGACTCAGACAGACAGACTGACTGACTGGTGCTCGGATTCTCTCTCTCCAGGTGAGAGTGCGCCTCCCGTTTCCTCCCTCGGGCAGCTTCTCACTCACCCTTTCCCCTCTTCCTCCTCCCTCCCCCATCCCTGTCTGTCAGTGTCAGAGCCAGACATGACTGATGTCTCCAACCGGAGGACGGTGAATCAGGGATACTGTTGTTGCTGCTGGAATCTGTCACTCAGATATGCATGCCATTGTCAGAAATTGAATGGAATGGTTAGATTATTATTACAATATGATGATCAGGAGGAGGATGAAGATGATGAGGATGATTATAATGATAACGATCGTGATGAAGACGTTTATTGTACATGGCCATACCAGGCTTTCACAGTAGCCTATGGATAGACTGACAGTGAGTAAGAGTGACAGCAGCCTACCTCTCCACCCCACCAGAGCAAAGAGCACATATCTCACATTCCACCAGCATCTCCTAATGAGTAGGCCCCAGTGAGAGAGAGGAGGTGAAGGATGCCTGAGCCGCCTCGCTCTCGCTCTCCCTCTCCCTCTCCCTCTCCCTCTCCCTCTCCGCTCCAGCCACACAAAGCCTGGGATCTTGTGCCAGCCCAGCACTGACATGGCAGATACCTGGGAAATACCTCTATATCTCCCAGCTCTCTCCCTCCAACCACACCTGGCCAGCCCTCACACCTGGGTCACCATGGCAATGTGCACACTGCTTGCGCTAACCTGCAGGTACAGGCAGAGCCAGGGAGCTGGGAGGGTGGGAGACGGCCCACAATCGCCTCCTCTTCTTTTCTTCTCTTAAAGGGAAAGGAACAGAGCATTCCTTGGGATGCCAAAAGTAGAAGCCTTAGCCAGAGTCTCATAGCATGACCATGTTTGCTTTCATGTCCCCACTACAGTAAACTGTGCATGTTGGTGCTGTATAAGGATATATTGACAGATATTCTAATTAGACCGAGTTTGTTTTCTCTTTTCTTTCTTTGTTTCTGTCTTTCTTTCTTTCGTCCTGCCTCTTTTTCTCTGGAGTTAATTTTAGTCTCATGCTCAAGTCGTCCAGAACGGCTGCAGTCAAAAAGTCGGTAGGTGGCAGTCCAAATATTGTGTAATTTAATCAGTTTTGGACTCAGGCAATCTTTGGATAACATGGACTAAAGGCTGCTGTTCTATACCAGTAGAACTACCTCTCCCCTCCCGCTCTAGTCTTTTCTGTTTATCCAGTGAAGAAGTGTCAGGGTGCAAGTTATCTGCTGACAGGCCTGCCAATGTTAATGCTACATTTGGCGACTTTTTTTCAACAATTGAAAGTGCTTCGTCCTCTGGAAGAATCTTCTGGAGTTGTTTTAAAATGGCATGTGAATGAGTAACTTAGAGCTTCTTTCAAGACCCTGTGCTAACATCGGAGGTTAAATGGCTGCATTCCTCAAATAGTTTCGGAGGCACACTCTTGAGATGAATGTGTTTGTGCTAACGTGGTGAAGACAAAGTTATTTGGTTGTGTGTCACAGTAATGACTCATGGAAAAAGAGGACTCTATGTTGTTTTACTTACAGAGCAAAACAGTAAATCAACATTTCAATGCATATCAACATTGCAATGCCTCTAAGAATGAAATGGTGCCGCATTATCTTCCCTCCTTGTGAATAGAGGACACATTGTTTGGGTGTTGTTAACACAAACCCCTCCTAAAATGATAGGGGGAAATAAAGGTAGTGTAATCCAACTCGTTGTCTGGATAACATCAACATGGCTTTTAATATAATGTTCCTTAAGCGCTGGGTAGTGCCAGCCAGAGAGTTGCGGCAGAGCAGTAACGGTAAATCATTATTGCCATTGTAGCTCTCAGGAGCTGGCAGACAGAGAGGGAGGGAGAGAAAAAAGTGGAGAGAGAGAGAGAGAGAGAGAGAGAGAGAGAGTGAGAGAGTTTACAGTGAGCGAGAGAGTAGAGAGAGAGAGTGGAAGAGAAAGAGAGACCTTAGTTCAGTGGGCGGAGAGAGAGCTATACAGTACCTTAGTTCAGTGGGCAGAGAGGAAGAGGAGAGAGAGGTAGTGAGTGGAGAGAGAGACCATAGTTTACAGTGAACAGGGAGAGGCAGGCTAAAATCGGTTCTGTTATGAAACCCTCAGAGGGAAAGTCAGGGAAGGTGTAATTCCAGGAAGCTCTCTCTCTCTCTTTCTCTCTCTCTCCATTCTTCTGCTCCATGTATGTTAGCTTTGACAGAACATGGGTGGTCCCCTCAAGGAATCAGTGCAACACTGACATTTCTCCATTTTATTGAGGGCTATACTCTGGAATGCAAAAAAAATAAACTCAAAATCCTATTGAATATAATATCAAATTATGATCTATGCATAAATCATTATTCTTAAATATCCCCCACTTAAATATCCCCCAAATCATACTTATACTAAAAGCGTGCTCTCAGTCCCAGTGCTGCTTTTAGGAAGTATGTGATTAAATATCGCTGTTGTAGGCTTTAGGGTTTTAGTTATTGCTCTCATTTTGTCTAATTACAGTTGTACGAATTGCCGTAATCCAAGTGCCAATTTTTTTCCTCCTGCAAATGGCGTAAATGTATCTAAACATAGAGAGCAAATTATTGCGGTGTTGGAAATAATCTAGCCCAAATAACACGGGCATAGTAGTTTGACTCTGATAGCCCTCAAGTTGAAATAAGAAGGAGGTGGGGGGAGAGAGATGGAGGGAAAGAGAAAGGGAGGGAGGCAGTAGCCCTGGGAGTGATGGGTTTTGTTTAAAGCATACCTCCCCTGTCCTTGTGTTTCCTGTTCTCGTGTGTGCGTGTGCGTGTGCGTGTTGGAGCCCCTTTCTGGTCCTCTCACTGTGTGAGGCTGCAGAGGGGCACAGAGCAGGAGGCTACAGCAGGATCTACACCACAACTCAGGAAGCCAGCCTGAAGAATCCCCCTGCCTCTCTAAAACTGATCCCAGATCTGATCCTAGCCAACCACTGACAGCTCTGTAAACAAAACAGGAAAAATAATAGCGGTTTGGGAAGGAGAGAGCAAGGGGTGGAGTGTGGGGGGGAGAGAGAGAGAGAGAGACGTAGAGTTAAAGAAGGGAAAGACAGCAACGGAGGAGGGAGGGAGGGAGGGAGGGAGGGAGGGGAGGAGTAGAAGGGGGAAAGGAAGAGGCAGGCGTTTGCATTTTCTGTTGACTGCTGAAGCCGGTGAAAGATTGTGCCGCAGCAGGAACTCTTTGTGCTGTAGCCGTGCTGGGATAAAGCAGTGGGAGAGAGGCTGGAATGGTGTAAGAGGAAAGAATATACAGTATATTTAAAGGGCTAATCGTCGCAACTGCTAAGGTATAGTACTGTAGCCTTTCACTCAATGTACTTTAGTAGTAACTGTAGTAGAAGGCTAAATTGTAGTTGTGTACTTTTGTGTTATTGTAAGAGAAGAGCGTAGGTTGATGATGAGAGGCTAAGGATCTTCTGGGTGGTCCCGCTCCTTCTCTGTCTGTCACGTACCCAGGGTATTTTTAGTGAAGAGAGTTAACATCCTGTGCTAACATCTCTTCCTCCTCACACGATTTCTCCTCCTTTTCTCCTTCATTCCCTTTACTTTCTCCCTTTGGTTTGTTTTATAGTGAAATGTGACTGTGTGTCTGGCTTGGAGAGATATCAACGTTTTCATAGTACTGTACTGCAGGTATTGGTAGTGAATATCGTAGTAGGCACACAAACATGCATCCCTGTATCGAGGTCTAGAGCAGAGAGACATCAGGGTCATATTCACTACGCATCAAGCAGAAGAAAACAGAATGAAACAGGGAGGAACTACCTACCAATAAAAAACGCCTATTTTAGTTTTTCTGTTGCAGAACCTTTTAAAAGGTTTTCCGTTGCGTGCCCTAATGAATACGACCCAGTAGAGGATACAGAGGTACCGGATAGTGATAAACTCAGATATCCTTCCAGTGTATAAACTAAAACGTTGTTAATGATGATGTCATCCTGCAGGGCATAACCATGGACGACGACTTTGAGCGGCGCAGAGAGCTCAGGAGGCAGAAGAGGGAGGAGATGCGCCTGGAGGCTGAACGGTAAGACTGGCCTCCTCTTCCTCCTCTTCATCCTGCTCCTCCATCCCGCTCTACTTCCTATTTCCTTTCTTCTTCCTCCTCTTCCTACTCTTAACCTCAAACCTCTTCCATATCCATCAACAACTACACACACACTTACAGTTGAAGTCGGAAGTTTACATACACCTCAGCCAAATACATTTAAACTCAGTTTTTCACAATTCCTGACATTTAATCCTAGTAAAAATTCCCTGTCTTAGGTCAGTTAGGATCACCACTTTATTTTAAGAATGTGAAATGTCAGATAATAGTAGAGAGAATGATTTATTTCTGCTTTTATTTCTTTCATGACATTCCCAGTAGGTCAGAAGTTTACATACACTCAATTAGTATTTGGTAGCACTGCCTTTAAATTGTTTAACTTGGGTCAAACGTTTCGGGTAGACTTCCACAAGCTTCCCACAATAAGTTGGGTGAATTTTGGCCCATTCCCTCCTGACAGAGCTGGTGTAACTGAGTCAGGTTTGTAGGCCTCCTTGCTCGCACACGCTTTTTCAGTTCTGCCCACACATTTTCTATAGGATTGAGGTCAGGGCTTTGTGATGGCCACTCCAATACCTTGACTGTGTTGTCCTTAAGCCATTTTGCCACAACTTTGGAAGTATGCTTGGGGTCATTGTCCATTTGGAAGACCCATTTGCGACCAAGCTTTAACTTCCTGACTGATGTCTTGAGATGTTGCTTTAATATATCCAAATAATTTTCCTTCCTCATGATGCCATCTATTTTGTGAAGTGCACCAGTCCCTCCTGCAGCAAAGCACCCCCACAGCATAACGATGGTCATTATGGCCAAACAGTTCTATTTTTGTTTCATCCGACCAGAGGACATTTCTCAAAAAAGTACGATCTTTGTCCCCATATGCAGTTGCAAACCGTAGTCTGGCTTTTTTATGGCGGTTTTGGAGCAGTGGCCTCTTCCTTGCTGAGCGGCCTTTCAGGTTATGTCGATATAGGACTCGTTTTACTGTGGATATAGATACTTTTGTACCTGTTTCCTCCAGCATCTTCACAAGGTCCTTTGCTGTTGTTCTGGGATTGATTTGCACTTTTCGCACCAAAGTACGTTCATCTCTAGGAGACAGAACACGTCTCCTTCCTGAGCGGTATGATGGCTGCGTGGTCTCATGGTGTTTATACTTGCGTACTATTGTTTGTACAGATGAACGTGGTACCTTCAGGCATTTGGAAATTGCTCCCAAGGATGAACCAGACTTGTGGAGGTCTACAATTTTTTTTCTGAGGCACTGAGTTTGAAGATAGGCCTTGAAATACATCCACAGGTACACCTCCAATTGACTCAAAGGATGTCAATTAGCCTATCAGAAGCTTCTAAAGCCATGACATAATTTTCTGGAATTTTCCAAGCTGTTTAAAGGCACAGTCAACTTAGTGTATGTAAACTTCCGACTTCAACTGTGCATATCTACGATATTATTGTCTTATCTCATTGGAGTTTATCTGTCAACATACCACTCTGAACATGATTGCATAACGGTAAGTGTGCAGCCAGAGGGAGTTGCAGGTACATGTGTTGTTCAGAGGGGGTGTTGATGACACAGCGAGTGCTGTGATCATATGACCTCAGTGCTCTTCAGAGCCCAGTTGAAGTCAGTTAAAGGGCTTTGAGCTGGGCTCAGGTTGTTACAGGTCCCTGTGATCTCCATGCCAAGTTGGAACCAGAGAGCCAACCCTTAAATAGTTTGGACTCTCCTCAGGGCTTTAAAAACATCACTCAGCAAATAATGGCTTCCTCTCCTCCTCATGCAGGCAATAATCTACCACTGATCTGATGACTTGTGTTGTGTTCTCTCTCTCTCTCTCTCTCTCTCTCTCTCTCTCTCTCTGACTCAATACATTTTTCTTTGTCTCTCATCATGTCACTGGTAGAATGTAATGTTGACCTCATATAAAAGGCCTCTGGGCATCATCAAGTCAAATTAGTTATATAATACATGACAAGCCCAGACATTTCAATTGATCTCATCTCAAATGAATCACCTCAACCATGTCTCCTTTTACGGAGCAAGGATACAGTAGACTACTTAACTCCAGATTTAGTTTGCTCAGCCTGTCTGCGTAGCTTCATCCCTTACCCCGATTATACTTACAAACAACAGTCATTTAACCTGGCCACACACATCATAAAACATGAATATGCATCATGGTCAATAGGATATGCAAATGTATATCTCTGAAGGTCCAATCCCTTACTGAGAGATATGGTGGTGACATTTACTGAAGATATGTTAAGGATATCAGCAAACAGGAGCTACTGAACAAGCCTGAGCTAAAGTCTGTAAGGCTTTGGATATGACACTATGTTAATGTTTGATTGGTAAGCTACAAAAGTGTCAGTGCTCACCCTTAACATTTATTGACAATACAACAGAACAGATCAAATACAATGACATTTACTCTCACGGGTGGCCAAACAGAACTATTGAAAAGCCACGCCCCTACTAAGCCACACCTCCAGTCTTCTGATCTGACCTGGTGGTTTGGGTCAAAAATAATCCTACTTGTGTTCTATCCACTCTTTAACCAAGCATTTTTTGGTGGTTTGTTTGTTTTTTAAACTTGATATCTATGACATTGTCCTCCTGAATTGTAAATACTGTAATGTGGCTGGAAACAGAAAATACTTCCCAGTCAACTTAATCAGTGAATATAATAATCTCATACATTACATTGTGATGTGTGATTATGTTGTACAACAAATGTCAACTTCTGTAGCAATGTTGGCATCTATTGTTGTACCTTTAGGCATGTTATTTATATTACCCCACAGTGTTTATATTATATGGAGAATATGGAATTTGGCAGAAAATGCAGACCGTGTGAGAGAGAGGGTAAGAGTAGTAAGCTATAGGCATGATGGGAGTTTGTTCATGTCTGTTTATTTAGTTAGGAGTCGTTTCAGTTGGCGGGACCATGCGCGAGTTTCTACCGACTCATGCTATTGATAAAAGATGACATCGCTATATTGAATTGTTTCCATTTTGCAGATATGCTGTCACAATCAATATTTCCATGTCTCTCCTTATTCAACAAGTCAAAAACACATGTTGTCTTGTTGGACCAATCCAGTTAACCATCACCAAATATGATGTAAAAAGAAAAACAGTCTATACAATAAGATCTGCAGTCAGGGCTGCCAAACACTTTTACATTATAAGTGTTTACTAGCAGAGATCACAAGGAGCTGTTTCCTACTCGCCAGGCCCTGGAGGAGGACTGCAAGGCTGGGCTAACGTGTGTGTGTGTGTGTGCGTGTGTATACATCACAGGAGGTTGGTGGCACCTTAATTGGTGAGGAAGGGCTCGTGGTAATGGCTAGAGCGATATGAGTAGAATGGTATCAAACACATGGTCTCCAGGTGTTTGATGCCATTCCATTTGCTCCGTTCCAGCCATTTTATGAGCCGTCTTCACCTCAGCAGCCTCCACAGGTATGCATGCATGCTTGGTTTACTGTATAGCCCATGTACATGCAATCCGGAGGTCTGAAAGTACTGGAGGGGTTCAGCCAGATTGGACCGTCATCAGGTGGTGAAGGCTTGACGAGCTCCATTCGCCTCCTTTAGCCCAGTGAGCCAAGATTCTTGTCTGCTCTGTGTGTGTGTGTGTGTGTGTGTGTGTGTGTGTGTGTGTGTGTGTGTGTTTGTGCATGCGCGTGCAGAGAGAGAGAGGCCTAGGAGTTCCCCAGCACTCGTGTCTCTGCGTTGTGTCAGACCCAGTCTATAACAGAAGAATCTGTCTTGTTGACAGAGAGGTGAAGCTCCAGCCCTAATCACCAGCAGGCCAGATACTGCTAGGCCAAGTTGGACCGCTTCACCATCTACTATGTAGTTCTGCTGGGTGTGTTTATTACTCTGTACATACTGGAATGAAAGTTTGATTGAATTATTCAAACACAATCTAATTAATGTAAAGGCATCCACACAGCTCCTCAAAGAATGTGGTATAGAAACCAGTGTTTCTGGTCACTGTTGCCCCAGGGGTTGCCTGACTGGGCCTTTTGTACTGCACTCTGTGATAAATGACATACAATGATACAACTGGGATCTCAATCGGTCTGGTTGGTGGCCTGCACAGTGGAGTTCACATACTGTCCTCTGCCCTCTGTGACTGACCTGGGCTTTGCTATGACAATGTAACGCACGCACACACACACACACACACACACACACACACACACACACACACACACACACACACACAAAATGTTTTGACTGCTGTTTTTATTTGTCACCTTTAAATTATATTCTGTTGGAATGTTCCCAAACCCTGTCCTGTGTTCTGTCATGTCACACCCCTTTTTCTGGTGACAGACCCCATTGTAGTTTACTTGATTTATATCATATTTGATAGCTGAGGCAACATGCAAAACAGTTCTGTGCAGGCCAGTGTTTGTCAGTCTGCTGCCCTTTGAGAAACGGAGCTACCATTTTGCCCCCATCTCCTCCACATCTGTGTGCAGGCCAGGCCTCCAGAGAGGACAGGAAGAGGCCAGGAAATAACACCCATCCTCAGTGAATGGACCATTCCAAACAGACCCAAATAACACCCATGCTTAGTGAATGGACCGTTCTGAACATGCCCTCCCCAACCGGCGGCCTGCACCATAAACTCTCACTGGGCCTAAGCTCTGAATGTTTGGGGTGTACTACAGTAGGAGCAGTGGTCTGGTTCCCTCACGTTTTGGTGCTCCTGTGACCCACCCACTCAGTTTATTTTTGCCCCACAATGTATATAAACCGAACGAATGTGTCTAGACAGGACCCATAATGTCAAGCTGTAACTCAAAAGGAACTCGCGCAACAGCGGGAATCTCACCATGGGAAGCACTGTACTGGCCCTTACTCAGGTGCTCAGAAATAAGGGCAGGAGCTATAGAGGTGGGTGATGAGCAGGTTAAAAGGTACATCGTTCTATGGAGCACTGATAACAAGATAGAGGTCCCTAGAATGTCTGTAGACTTCAGGATAGGGGCTATGACGCTGCTATCTCTCTCTCTGGGCCTAGAGGAGAAAGTGAAGGACAGGGTGAAGCGTGGGAATGGGCCAGCCGTTTTGGCAGTAAATCACGCCCCTCTCCCTGTGCATTCTCTCTCTTTCAATCTCTCTATCTCTCTCTCTCTCTCTCTCCATTTTAGTCCAGTAGAGGTGAAGAAGTATTTTCTCATGGGCTTTCCGAAGTTGTTTTCACGGACATTGCTGAGATATTTTGCCGTAAAGAAAATATTTTGAAATATTTTCCCCTAATGTGTTTGGTGACTGGACCTAGTGTGACTGGACATTTTGTACTTACTCAAGTAGTCAGGAACTGAATGCAACATTAGGCTTAAATCAACTTTATTGTACAC
The DNA here is from genome assembly GCF_020615455.1 of Coregonus clupeaformis. Classification (NCBI taxonomy): domain Eukaryota; kingdom Metazoa; phylum Chordata; class Actinopteri; order Salmoniformes; family Salmonidae; genus Coregonus; species Coregonus clupeaformis. The sequence continues at coordinate 18,369 of NW_025535532.1, forward strand.
ATAGTAAAAACGGACAACAGCAACAAATTCTGTTAGGATATAAAACAACTGCAGAAGTGTTTGCTGTTGAAAATTCCACACACTTGCAATAAAACGATTACCTTCATCCTCAAGCTACAGAATTTACTCCACAAGGAAAACATGTTCATGTAATGGCCGACATAAGTTATACATGTCATTGCAAGGGAAGCTGGCTAGCCAAAGTTTGCAGTGCACTTTATTAACTGTCAGTCAAAGTAGGTGTACTGTAAGCACTCCTCAAGTAAGGCCACCCTTAAGAATGGCTAGAGAGAGGGAGAGAGAGACACGGAGAGGGAGAGAGAGACACGGAGAGGGAGAGAGAGACACAGAGAGGGAGAGAGAGACACGGAGAGGGAGAGAGAGACACGGAGAGGGAGAGAGAGACACGGAGAGGGAGAGAGAGACACGGAGAGGGAGGGAGAGGGAGAGAGAGACCTATCGGAATGCTGTGGCTGGACTCTCAGGCTCCTACTGTATAGGAAGATGTATTATCTTGACTATAGGATAAGATCTCTCCCTATTTTCTCTCTCTCTCTGATGGGAGGAGAGGCCGTACTGACGTGGCATGTGGTCTATAAATAAGGAGGATATTGCATTGGGGCCTTCATTGGTGCATTAGTCCAGAGCCAAGAGCGCCAAACATTTGATTGACAAGAACTAAGCTGTTGTCATAAGGTGCTGAAGGTGGGTGTGGTGTATGAATCAAGCGCAGGACGCAGAGGCTCAGTCCAAAGGCTTTAGTGCAAAATTCACACAAAACAAAAGCACAAAAGCCTGAAGGCGAATACTAGGCGCACACAGGCGACAAAATAAACGGCGCACAAAACATGTGCAAAGTAACCACTCCAAAACACTGGAGGGAAATAGTAGCTCCAACACGTAACAGAAGCGCAATCACACACAAACACAGACACACACAACGAGAACTAAATAGAACACTAACGAGGACTAACTAGACACAGGTGTACAACATTAAGACCAAACCAAACGAACATGAAACATAGATCGGTGGCAGCTAGTACTCCGGGGACGACGACCGCCGAAGCCTGCCCGAACCAGGAGGAGGAGCAGCCTCGGCCGAAACCGTGACAGTACCCCCCCTTGACGCGCGGCTCCAGCCGTGCGCCGACCCCGGCCTCGGGGGACGACCAGGAGGACGCGGAGCAGGGGCGCGCGGGATGGTCCCGGTGGAACTCCGACAGGAGAGATGGGTCTAGGATGTCCCTCCGCGGCACCCAGCACCGCTCCTCCGGGCCGTACCCCTCCCACTCCACGAGATACTGGAGACCCCCATCCGGCGTCTGGAGTCCAAGATGGACCGAACGGTGTACGCCGGAGCCCCCTCGATGTCCAATGGGGGCGGAGGAGTCTCTCCTATCTCATTGTCCTGGAGTGGACCAGCTACCACCGGCCTGAGAAGAGACACATGGAATGAGGGGTTAATATTCTTATATTCAACAGGTAGATGTAACTTATAACACACCTCGTTCAATCTTCTCAGGACTTTAAAGGGCCCCCACAAACCGCCGACCCAGCTTCCGGCAGGGCAGGCGGAGGGGTAGGTTTCTGGTAGAGAGCCAGACTCGATCTCCGGGTGCGTACACCGGCCCCTCACTGCGGTGGAGATCGGCGCTCGCCTTGTGACGACGGACGGCCCGCTGCAGGTGGACGTGGGCAGCGTTCCACGTCTCTTCCGAGCGCCTCATCCAATCATCCACCGCAGGGGCCTCGATCTGGCTCTTCTGCCACGGTGCCAGAACCGGCTGGTAACCTAATACACATTGGAAAGGGGTTAGGTTGGTAGAGGAGTGGCGGAGAGAATTCTGGGCCATCTCGGCCCAGGGAATGTAACGTGCCCACTCCTCAGGCCGGTCCTGGCAATACGACCTCAGAAACCTACCCACATCCTGGTTGACACGTTCTACCTGCCCGTTACTCTCTGGGTGGTACCCCGAGGTAAGGCTAACCGAGACCCCCAAACGCTCCATAAACGCTCTCCACACCCGGGAGGTAAACTGGGGGCCTCGATCAGACACTATATCCTCGGGGACCCCGTAATGCCGGAAAACGTGGGTAAATAGGGCCTCAGCAGTCTGTAGGGCAGTAGGAAGACCCGACATAGGGAGAAGACGACAGGCCTTAGAGAACCGGTCCACAACGACCAGGATGGTGGTATTCCCCTGAGAGAGGGGAAGGTCTGTTACAAAATCCACCGAGAGGTGGGACCATGGTCGTTGTGGAACGGGTAGGGGCTGTAACTTACCCCTGGGCAGATGTCGAGAGCCTTACACTGGGCGCACACCGAGCAGGAGGAGACATAAACCCTCACATCCCTAGCCAAAGTGGGCCACCAGTATTTAGTGCTAAGGCAATGCACTGTCCGGCCGATATCCGGATGTCCAGAGGAGGGTGACGTGTGAGCCCAGTAAATGAGTCGATCCCGAATCTCGAGCGAACGTGCTCCGACCCTCAGGACACTGTGGAGGGCTGGGGTCGGCACGCAACGCCGCTCGATCTCGGCATCGACCTCCCACACCACCGGTGCCACAAGGAAAGACTCCGGTAGTATGGGAGTGGGCTCAACAGACCTCTCCTCCGTGTCATACCGCCGGGACAGCGCATCTGCCTTACCATTCTGGGACCCAGGGATGTACGTGATTTTAAATACGAACCTGGTGAGAAACATACTCCATCGAGCCTGGCGAGGGTTCAGTCTCCTCGCTGCCCGGATGTACTCCAGGTTCCGATGGTCAGTCAAAATGTGGAAAGGGTGTTGAGCCCCCTCAAGCCAATGCCTCCACACCTTAAGGGCTTGAACTACAGCTAACAGCTCCCTGTCCCCAACGTCATAGTTACGCTCCGCCGGGCTGAGCTTCTTAGAGTAAAAGGCACAGGGGCGGAGTTTAGGTGGCGTGCCGGACCGTTGAGAGAGAACGGCCCCTATACCAGCCTCAGACGCGTCTACCTCAACCTGAAAAGGTAATGCGGGATCCGGATGCGCCAGCACCGGAGCCGACGTAAACAGGTCCTTCAGTCTCCTAAAGGCCCTGTCCGCATCGGCTGACCACTGCAGTCGCACCGGACCCCCCTTCAGAAGGGACTTGATGGGAGCTGCCACCTGTCCAAAACCCCGGATAAACCTCCGGTAGTAATTCGCAAAGCCCAAAAACTGCTGCACCTCTTTTACAGTAGTTGGGGTTTGCCAATTACGCACAGCGGACACACGATCCACCTCCATTCTCACCCCTGACGCGGACAACAGATAACCCAAAAAGGAGACCGACTCCTGGAAAAACAGACATTTCTCTGCCTTGACATATAGGTCGTGTTCCAACAGCCTCCTCAACACACGACGCACCAGGGTTATATGCTCGGCTCGGGTAGACGAGTACACCAGAATGTCATCAATGTACACGACCACCCCTTGTCCCTGCATATCCCGGAAAATGTCATCAACGAAGGATTGGAAGACTGATGGAGCATTCATCAACCCATATGGCATGACGAGATATTCGAAATGACCTGACGTGGTACTAAACGCTGTCTTCCATTCGTCACCCTCCCTAATGCGCACCAAGTTATACGCGCTCCTGAGATCCAGTTTTGTGAAAAACCGCGCTCCATGCAATGACTCCGTCATGGTCGCAATCAGAGGGAGTGGATAACTGTATTTCACAGTAATCTGATTGAGACCACGGTAATCAATGCACGGGCGCAACCCTCCATCTTTTTTTTTCACAAAAAAGAAGCTTGAGGAGGCGGGAGAAGTGGAGGGCCGAATGTATCCCTGTCGCAAAGATTCGGCTATGTAAGTCTCCATAGCTTTTCTCTCCTCTTGAGACAAAGGATACACATGGCTCCGTGGGAGTGCTGCTCCTGCCTGGAGATCAATCGCACAATCCCCCTGTCTATGAGGAGGCAACTGCGTCGCCCTATCTTTGCTAAACACGAGAGCTAAATCCCCATATTCAGGCGGAAGGTGCAGTGCGGGCACTTGGTTTGGACTCTCCACCGAAGTCGCCCCCACGGAAACACCCAGACATCGCCCCTCGCACTGAGCAGACCACCCATCGAGAGCCCTCTGTTGCCACGAAATAGCAGGGTTGTGGGTGCTTAACCAGGGAATCCCCAGCACCACTGGGTACGCAGGAGAGTCGATCAGATACAGCTGTATAGTCTCCTCATGACCCCCCTGCGCACACATCCGAAGTGGCGCTGTGATCTCCTGATCAACCCCGACCCCAACGGGCGGCTATCTAAGGCATGAACGGGAAAAGGTTTGTCAACAGGTAGGAGAGGGATCCCTAACTCAAAACAAAACTTCCGATCAACAAAATTCCCAGCTGCGCCTGAATCTACGAGCGCCTTATGCTGGGAATGAGGTGCAACCTGTGGAAAACAAACAGGTATACAAAAGTGCGCAACAGAAAGCTCTGGGTAAGTGGGACGTCTACTCACCTGGGAGGCCCCTCCAGTGCGTGGCCTGTTGTCTTCTCCCCCGGAGAACCCTCCCCAGCACCTGGCCGCAGTGTGCCCTCCACGACCGCACTTGGTGCAGGAGACAGGCCCCCTCGGGCTCCTCCTACTCCGTTCTCTAGCGCCGGCACCCCCGAGCTCTATAGGGCTCGGCTCGGAGGCGCCGGAGGGCGGAATGGACGGACTCCCCTCAGGACGTCCACGGGTGGCCAGCAGGGTGTCCAGACGGATGGACATATCGACCAACTGGTCGAAGGTAAGATGGGTATCCCTGCAGGCCAACTCACGTTGAACGTCCTCTCGTAGGCTACATCGAAAATGGTCGATGAGAGCCCGCTCATTCCACCCTGCATCCGCCGCTAGAGTCCGGTACTCTAGAGCGAACGCCTGCGCGCTCCTCCTCCCCTGTCTCAAATGGACTAGACGCTCCCCCGCCGCTTTGTCCTCAGGTGGATGGTCGAACACGGCCTTGAAGCGGCGGGAGAACTCTGCGTAGGTAATGGTGTTGGCGTCCATTCTCCTCCACTCGGCGTTAGCCCACTCCAACGCCTTGCCCGTGAGACAGGAGATGAGGGCGGAAACGCTCTCGTGTCCCGAGGGCACCGGGTGTACAGTGGCCAGGTAGAGCTCCACCTGCAGGAGGAACCCCTGACACCCGGCAGCTGTTCCGTCATACGCCCTCGGGAGCGAGAGCCGAATCCCCCTGGGTTCCGAACCTAGGACTGGTGGACCGACCGATGGGGTGGGCAGGGTAGGTGGAGGTGTGGGTACCCGGCTGGCCTCCCATCGGTGCAAGGTGTAGATTACCTCCTGTAGAGCGGTCTCCAGTTGTCTAATCTGGCCATCTTGCCCACGGATATGCTCCTCGAGCGATACAGGCGTCTCTGCCGATCCTGCTGATTCCATATTGGTGTGTGATTCTGTCATAAGGTGCTGAAGGTGGGTGTGGTGTATGAATCAAGCGCAGGACGCAGAGGCTCAGTCCAAAGGCTTTAGTGCAAAATTCACACAAAACAAAAGCACAAAAGCCTGAAGGCGAATACTAGGCGCACACAGGCGACAAAATAAACGGCGCACAAAACATGTGCAAAGTAACCACTCCAAAACACTGGAGGGAAATAGTAGCTCCAACACGTAACAGAAGCGCAATCACACACAAACACAGACACACACAACAAGAACTAAATAGAACACTAACGAGGACTAACTAGACACAGGTGTACAACATTAAGACCAAACCAAACGAACATGAAACATAGATCGGTGGCAGCTAGTACTCCGGGGACGACGACCGCCGAAGCCTGCCCGAACCAGGAGGAGGAGCAGCCTCGGCCGAAACCGTGACAGCTGTTAAGAGTTTGTTGGACTTTCATAAAGCATCGTCAACCCTGAGATACTGTGATACTAACTGCACTGTGCCACTAAGGACTGGTCTGATCCATTTTTAGAAGCTGTTGTCTCGGTTTCCCATGACATTTAGGCTGTTTCTGGGACTATACTATTCTCCAGAGGTTGAGTCAGTCTTTGCTACTTTGTTTAACAAGCTGCACTTGGTGATATAGCCAGTCATCTATGTGCATAATGTTAAGGATGAAGAGCAATATAGACTGTTAGAATAGAGCTTCTAGTCTGATGGAATTGTAAATGTGTATGAAATTGTAGAGAATGTGTAGCGAGGTGCCTACCTTTAGCGTACACACATACACTCCCTCTCTCTCTCTCCCTGGCTCTCAAACGTACATACACTCCCATGCTCTGTAAGTGAGAGGGACCGAAGGAGAGAAAGTGAAAGAGAGTGTGGGTGTTTCTCAATATGCATAATGCCGTGCTCCGAGCACGGAGCGGTCAGAGTATGAGCACGGAGGGCAGTTCTCAGATGCGTACTTTGTTTGTACACATTTTGAAGCATGCGTCGATGCAAGCTTCAACTGAAATATTCCCAGGAAGATGACGCAACCACGTAAAAAACGAAGACACATTTCTTGAAAACAATGGCGGCTGGGTTTTAAACTGAAGTGAGAGAAAATGAACTCTGACTTCAGAATGAAAAGTTGCCCACTCACATCTTATATGTTGCTTGACCACAATGTTATCTTGATATATTAATGAATACATACTGTGTTTATTTTGGCATGTTAGAATATCCACTGCAGGTATGCATAGACCGCTGGCTAGCTGACAAAGAATTGCTAGCTAGCTACCCACGAAGAATTTACCTTTCATAACAACATTTGTTTTTGTTCATTTTTTACATGTAAAACTAGCTGGCTAGCCATGGTTGGGCCTAGGAGGGCATAAGCCCACCCACTTGGGAGCCAGGCCCAGCCAATCAGAATGAGTTTTTCCCCATAAAAGGGCTTTATTACAGATTGTGTTGTGTGACAAAACTGCACATTTTAGAGTGGCCTTTTATTGTTCCCAGCACAAAGTGCACTTGTGTAATGATCATGCTATTTAATCAGCTTCTTGATATGCCACACCTGTCAGGTGGATGGATTATCTTGAAAATGATAAAATGCTCACTAACAGGAATGTAAATAAATTTGTGCACAAAATGTGACAGAAATAAGCGTTTTGTGCGTATGTAACATTTCTGAGATCTTTCATTTCAGCTCATGAAACATGGGACCAGCACTTTACGTGTTGCGTTTATATTTTTGTTCAGTGTAGTTATCTTGTTTAGTCTGTATTGGTCAAAGGTAATGCAGTAGCAGGGGAGTGCACAATGCTTCTCAAATGTACATTATCATTGGTTTTCAACACTCTCATCTTCACGAGAACGTCCTCTGAGAATGAACTCTGAGCATGAGAGTGTGGAGCACGGTAGTATGCATATTGAGAAACACCCTGTATGTGACAGAGAGAGAGAGAGAGATCATGAGAGAGGGCTGACACACTATCATGATGTCACTGTCCCCCCAGGTTTAGCTTGGGCGTGAGCAGAGTCCTGTGTTCAATTATGACAACATTCCTCAGTCAGTTTACCCAGCAGGAGAGCCTGCTGTTCGCAAGCTGTAAAGTCTCCCATAAAACCACTCTGCTTAACATGTTATCTGCACATGCTTCAATAACATGCAATACGCACTGCCGAACGGCCATATGATGTTAGCTTAGCTTAGCCGATGCCTGACACTGACGGTGAAGATCACACAGAGGCAGACAGAATGGAGCTCTTCTCACAAAGGAAGAGAAGAAGTTGGTTCAGACCTTTAAGGGAGAGGTTTTCCCAATGTTTCATGAAGGATTCATGAAATTGAAGATGAATCTAAGTAGAATGGACTCGTACCTTTTAAAAGCACATCCGTGAGCTGAAGACTTTCCTGTCAGACTGTCATACTGCAGGGCGTTGAGATCAGTGATCTGGCCTTAGTATAATTTCGGCAGGCAAAACACACTCACAAACACACACACACACACACACACTATACACACTACAGCCCTTCACACACTACAGCTCCCCACCACTCCACCCCTCCACTGGGCCGAGCCTGGACTGAGGCAGGCGTGGGCCAGCAGCCGTGTTACAGTCAGGGTCCTCTCCTGTCATCACTGGCCAAGCCACATCTCCAGACACTGTTTTCATCAGGCTATCAAAAGTGAAACCTCAGTAGCAGCACCAGTGGCCTTAGCTCAGTAGAGCAGAACAGAACAGGGTAGGATGTGAGTACAGTGAATCAAGTAGATTAAAGACACCACGAGTCTTTGTATTGTACTGTAAATACCCTGATCCCTCCCTCTGTAAAGAAGGACCTACTCTCAGCATCACTGGAACGTATGGTCATGTTATGTTTTTTGAGGTTTTTCTTACAGTTATCTGGAAAACAATGATTTACTTGACTCTCTCTCCCCTCTCTTTCTTCCTCCCTCAGGATGGCCTTCCAGGGTAGTAATGAGGATGAGGAGGAGGCTGCAAGGGAGCGTAGACGCAGGGCGCGTCAGGAGAGGATGAGAGGGATGGGAGGCGAGGAGCCCAGTGACAGCATGGTGATGACCAACAGCCACAGGTAAGACCTGAAGACTTGTGTTAGCTCCCAAACATAATGCCTAGGCTTTAGCTCAGGGGCTAACAGTATTGTGGTGCACAGGAGATTGTGTTTTGAACCCAGTTGCCCCTTTAATAATGGATGTGTGCGAAACTAAACCGAAAACGAATCATCAAAAAACAATTTAGTAAACTGAAATTAAATAATTAATACATCTGTTTGAAAAACTATACTGAATAACTGAAACTATTATCTTTGACTCCAAAACTAATAAAATAAAATAAAAACCATCATGAATTATGTTCAGTTTTAGTTTTTTGGCTGGCAAGATGCCAAGAGCAGCACAGCAGATATTGGGCGCGTTTGAGTGGTAAGGCTAAAGCAACCGACTGTAGACGAAACTCAAGGAGTGAAGTCGGGGGAGGTGCATCTGCGACAGCCGAAAGTCAGACACTAATGTGGTTTTCTAACAGCAAGGTTCAGATCAACATGGCAGTGTTGCCATTGTTTATAAAAGGTTTTCTTTACAATGCCGAAATAAACATGTATCTAACCCCCATATCACACAACAACAAAAAATCCTAAAATAATATTGTGTGTACATGTTGTACAGTCAATAAGTGAGAGAGACCCTTAAATATCACATTTATTTGTATATATCCACTGTACACATAAATCACGGCAAATTGGTTCCTGTTTCAGTCATGTTTGCGTGGGTCAAACAAAAACACCCTAATGATTGGTTGACAATACAGCCTCCCACAATGCAGACGATAGCTGCAGGATGAAGTCAGTGAGGTGCAACTGCAGAAACGTCATGACCTTTGATCACATGTAGGCGCAAGTTGGACCATTTTTATCCCCAGAATGCAACACACTTTGAAAGACTTGACAAAAAGGATCTGCTCTAACGCATCATTTGAGACGAACACGATGCAAGACTTTGCTCTCACACGGTCACACAGAGTATCTGCGCATGTGCATGGGTACGCTTCACGCTGCTACAACATGGTAGCTACGAGACCAAAACTTAACACTTCAACACTCCTGTTTGTTGCAGAAATTGACTCACTACTACTGTTTACTTTGTGCATCTACGTCATCTCGCTGAGTCTACCTTTAAACCTAACCTATGACCTGACTCATCATCTTATGCATTACTGCCCCACAGTGGCAAGAAGTGACATCCCAAAAAACCCACAAACTAAACACATATAGTGGGGAGAACAAGTATTTGATACACTGCCGATTTTGCAGGTTTTCCTACTTACAAAGCATGTAGAGGTCTGTAATTTTTATCATAGGTACACTTCAACTGTGAGAGACGGAATCTAAAACAAAAATCCAGAAAATCACATTGTATGATTTTTAAGTAATTCATTTGCATTTTATTGCATGACATAAGTATTTGATACATCAGAAAAGCAGAATTTAATATTTGGTACAGAAACCTTTGTTTGCAATTACAGAGATCATACGTTTCCTGTAGGTCTTGACCAGGTTTGCACACACTGCAGCAGGGATTTTGGCCCACTCCTCCATACAGACCTTCTCCAGATTCTTCAGGTTTCGGGGCTGTCGCTGGGCAATACGGACTTTCAGCTCCCTCCAAATATTTTCTATTGGGTTCAGGTCTGGAGACTGGCTAGGCCACTCCAGGACCTTGAGATGCTTCTTACGGAGCCACTCCTTAGTTGCCCTGGCTGTGTGTTTCGGGTCGTTGTCATGCTGGAAGACCCAGCCACGACCCATCTTCAATGCTCTTACTGAGGGAAGGAGGTTGTTGGCCAAGATCTCGCAATACATGGCCCCATCCATCCTCCCCTCAATACGGTGCAGTCGTCCTGTCCCCTTTGCAGAAAAGCATCCCCAAAGAATAATGTTTCCACCTCCATGCATCACGGTTGGGATGGTGTTCTTGGGGTTGCACTCATCCTTCTTCTTCCTCCAAACACGGCGAGGGGAGTTTAGACCAAAAAGCTCTATTTTTGTCTCATCAGACCACATTACCTTCTCCCATTCCTCCTCTGGATCATCCAGATGGTCATTGGCAAACTGCAGGATTTTAATCCATGACGGTGTAGTGTGTTACTAATGGTTTTCTTTGAGAATGTGGTCCCAGCTCTCTTCAGGTCATTGACCAGGTCCTGCCGTGTAGTTCTGGGCTGATCCCTCACCTTCCTCATGATCATTGATGCCCCACGAGGTGAGATCTTGCATGGAGCACCAGACCGAGGGTGATTGACCGTCATCTTGAACTTTTTCCATTTTCTAATAATTGCGCCAACAGTTGTTGCCTTCTCACCAAGCTGCTTGCCTATTGTCCTGTAGCTCATCCCAGCCTTGTGCAGGTCTACAATTTTATCCCTGATATCCTTACACAGCTCTCTGGTCTTTGCCATTGTGGAGAGGTTGGAGTCTGTTTGATTGAGTGTGTGGAGAGGTGTATTTTATACAGGTAACGAGTTCAAACAGGTGCAGTTAATACAGGTAATGAGTGGAGAACAGGAGGGCTTCTTAAAGAAAAACTAACAGGTCTGTGAGAGCCGGAATTCTTAATGGTTGGTAGGTGATCAAATACTTATGTCATGCAATAAAATGCTAATTAATTACTTAAAAATCATACAATGTGATTTTCTTGATTTTTGTTTTAGATTCCATTTCTCACAGTTGAAGTGTACCTATGATAAAAATTACAGACCTCTACATGCTTTGTAAGTAGGAAAACCTGCAAAATCGGCAGTGTATCAAATACTTGTTCTCCCCACTGTAAATGGCTCCTAGCCTCCCATGCAATAAATTATATAAAACCTAAATAAAAATGGTTTTATCAAACTTGAACTAAATAAAAACTGGATCTGAAAACTAAACTGAATTTTAAATACAAATCTTAAAACGAATAGAAATACAAACGAATAGAAAATAACAAAACTATAATAACCTTGCTGTGTAACCCTGATCTCATCCACTGTTGGAATGCAGCTCAGGCCATCCCTGGAGGAAGTCAACGGAAGCTCCAGGTTTCCTGTCAGCTGTCCTATCCTTTCCCATCCTCTTCTGTTCTTTTTTATAGTAAACGCTCTCAATGGAATAGGTGCACTGTGGGCTAGTACCCTTTCTAAAGCGTTGAAGAAGCACAAGTCTTACATTAGAGAAGCGCAGACACCATAGACTTACATCATTTAGACAGAGACCCTCTTCTTTTGTCTACCAATCAGTCATAAATAGCTCACCCTACTGTCCGCCCCCATACCATGTCCAGTTAAGGTCAGTACAGCAGTAGACACTGAAAGTAGTGGGCTGCTCTGACATCCACCAGTACAGAAGCACCATTGTAGTGGAGAATGATTTCTCTCTGTGAGGTCACAGCCATATCCTGTGGTTATTGAACAAGTCAGGGATTGTCTCGACCTGTGATCAGACGTAACACGGCCCATTGTTGATTGTGTTGGGGTTCTGTGCTAACATTTGCCAAACGGTGTCGTCAGCCTGTATTAAACTCTGTCGGTATGTGCGAGGTGGTTGGAGGGTTGGATGCAGACCCACATACTGTATTGTATGGATGCCATGTCAGCTTGCTATGGGGCTGGTCAAAGGAGGTAGCTAGTCGCTACTGCATTGTGCACTGGATATGTTTCTGTAAGAGAAAAGCAGCCATGAACTTTCGTGTAAGCCTAAGTTACGCTGTTGGACCTAACCTGTGGATAACAGAACAACCCAAAGCTAGGAAGCCAGAAAACTCAGTGAGGTAAATTGATTAGAAAACGTGTGAACTGGAAATGGAGCTGAAATGCTATTTCACCTTTTGGTGATGTCCATGTGAGCCGAGTAGAAATCCATATTGACTGTGTTGTGGTGTCCTGATCTTGGGGAATATTCAGCAGAGCGGGGTAGTTTAACTGCAGAAGCAGTGACCACATAGCGAATTCAGTGGTTAACTGTTTTTGTCCCTCAGTGTGATAGTGATTGACTGTATAATTGACTGTGGCATGTACAGTGGGGAGAACAAGTATTTGATACACTGCCGATTTTGCAGGTTTTCCTACTTACAAAGCATGTAGAGGTCTGTAATATTTATCATAGGTACACTTCAACTGTGAGAGACGGAATCTAAAACAAAAATCCAGAAAATCACATTGTATGATTTTTAAGTCATTAATTTGCATTTTATTGCATGACATAAGTATTTGATCACCTACCAACCAGTAAGAATTCCGGCTCTCACAGACCTGTTAGTTTTTCTTTAAGAAGCTCTCCTGTTCTCCACTCATTACCTGTATTAACTGCACCTGTTTGAACTTGTTACCTGTATAAAAGACACCTGTCCACACACTCAATCAAACAGACTCCAACCTCTCCACAATGGCCAAGTCCAGAGAGCTGTGTAAGGACATCAGGGATAAAATTGTAGACCTGCACAAGGCTGGGATGAGCTACAGGACAATAGGCAAGCAGCTTGGTGAGAAGGCAACAACTGTTGGCGCAATTATTAGAAAATGGAAGAAGTTCAAGATGACGGTCAATCACCCTCGGTCTGGGGCTCCATGCAAGATCTCACCTCGTGGGGCATCAATGATCATGAGGAAGGTGAGGGATCAGCCCAGAACTACACGGCAGGACCTGGTCAATGACCTGAAGAGAGCTGGGACCACAGTCTCAAAGAAAACCATTAGTAACACACTACACCGTCATGGATTAAAATCCTGCAGAGCACGCAAGGTCCCCCTGCTCAAACCAGCCCATGTCCAGGCCCGTCTGAAGTTTGCCAATGACCATCTGGATGATCCAGAGGAGGAATGGGAGAAGGTAATGTAGTCTGATGAGACAAAAATTGAGCTTTTTGGTCTAAACTCCACTCGCCGTGTTTGGAGGTAGAAGAAGGATGAGTACAACCCCAAGAACACCATCCCAACCGTGAAGCATGGAGGTGGAAACATCATTCTTTGGGGATGCTTTTCTGCAAAGGGGACAGGACGACTGCACCGTATTGAGGGGAGGATGGATGGGGCCATGTATCGCGAGATCTTGGCCAACAACCTCCTTCCCTCAGTAAGAGCATTGAAGATTGAAAGGTTTCTGTACCAAATATTAAGTTCTGCTTTTCTGATGTATCAAATACTTATGTCATGCAATAAAATGCAAATAAATTACTTAAAAATCATACAATGTGATTTTCAGGATTTTTGTTTTAGATTCCGTCTCTCACAGTTGAAGTGTACCTATGATAAAAATTACAGACCTCTACATGCTTTGTAAGTAGGAAAACCTGCAAAATCGGCAGTGTATCAAATACTTGTTCTCCCCACTGTATCTCTCTCTCTCTCAGTGTGACAGAGACTGTGTCTGTGTCCTCCTCCTCTGTGACCTCCTCGGGTGGAGGAGACGACGATGAGCAGGCCCTGCTGGAGCGCATGGCCAAACGAGAGGAGCGCAGGCAGAAAAGAATGATGGAAGCTCTGGAGCGAGAGAAGGATCAGAACCCCGGCAATGACGGTAACCACGGCAGCGGGGAGAATAGTGTGGATGAGAGGTCCGTCGGCCGCAGGGGCCGTTACCAAGACCACGAAGAAGAGGTGGAAGAGCGGAACAGCCGAAAGGATGAGAAGGAGGAGGAAGAGGAGGCTGCTCCGGAGGAGGAAGAGGCTGAGCAGGGAGAGGAAGAAGAGGAGGAAGAGGTGGTGGAGGAGAAACCGAGACGGTCCTATATGAGAGAACAGGTCAGTCTATTCTTCTTTTATGGATTTTTCTGTCCATTTTCGTTTCATTTTCCATCAGCATGTTTTCATTCATAAAATGTACCTTATTTATTCATAGGAATCCATTGACGAAAAAACTAGAAACGAGGTATGATCATGGATTTATTGATTGGAATGGTGGCTGGAGTTTGCTGATTGTTTATCAGATTTTGATAAAACATGACACTCCCATTCCTTTTCATAGGAAGATACAGAAGGACAAGCAGTGGTTTTAAATGAGGCAGAGGTTGAAGAAGATGCTGAATTAAGTGATAAGGTAGAGGAAGAGGTAGAGGTACCAGATCAGTTAGAGGTAGACGGCACAACAGTGACACTGAACAATGAGACTGAGGAAGACTATGACATATCAACCATCCAAAACGGCTTGGATGTGGTAAGACTTTAACATAGAGGTGTGAAATGGGAGCATGAACATCTCTGGATAACTCAAATGTCTCTGAAATAATTCTCAGAAATCCTAGTGTATAATAACTCTAAAGACAACTCATAATGTCTTTGTCAATGAAGCAGAGTAGCGGTGGAGCCTAAATGAATATTTCCCAGACATTGAAGTTCTCCAGACGCTAAGTGTGGTCACAGTGTGGTTTTGCATCCACGGTAATAGAGCTCCATGTTATAAGGTGTGGTTGTGGTCACAGTCGTGTGGTTATCTTTAATATGGTTTAATGCCATGCCATCCACAGAGTGGTCACAATACGGTCACTGCATGTTTGCCTCGGGGGCGGGGTGAGGTTGTGTGTGAAACCCGTGTTTTGCATCTGTTGTCATGTCTACTCACTTCCGCAACCCCCTGTTTTGCTCTCAGAGGTGTGTCCCAAATGCCACCCTATTCCCTATATAGTGCACTACTTTTAAGACTTGGGCCAAAAGTAGTGCAGTAGGGAATAGGGTGTCATTTGGGATACAGCCAGGGTCACAGAGTGGAGTCACTGGTCTGGTTGGAATGGTGTGATGTCACACAGAAGCACCCACACACAGACACAATCATTCCTTCATTCCCAGAGTTCAGTGTGCTCAGTGTGTGTTCTGTACCTACAGGTGAATGAAAAGCAGAATGGAGGTCTGCACGAGGAGATTCCTCCAAAACACAAAAAAACTGAAAGGACCCTGAGGTGGGAGCCAGAGACTTAGATGCTCTAATGGTTTAATGCTACATGCAACACATGCATGCATGCCTACACACACATACAAACACACACGCATTCTGTGATAGGGGGAGGAGAAAGGTAGGAGAGTATTGTCCAAGGTGTCTGTAATGTAATTGAAAGGCATATTTATCCCAGCGCACACAAACACACTGTTGTTTAGCATGGTTGGTTTCATGAGCAGAACTGCTGTATTTGACACAGGTCACGTAATCCTAGCTCCCCAGAGGGAAGCACTGGAGTGAAACCTTAAACACACTGTTACCTTAGACAGCGCCGGGCTGAATCTTGGTGTGTGTGTGTATACGTGTGCATTTGTATTCTTGCTGTGTGTGGCTGTCTGTCTGATTGTGTGCATGGACATCTGAGTGTGTATTTGCCTTTCTACCTGTGTGACGACATTAACCTGTCTTCCTGTGTGTGTCCCGTAGCCGCGGCAGCGTGCGTTCCCCGGAGGCGGGGACGGAGGAGCAGGATGACGCGGCGCGCCTGGAGGCGGAGCTTAAGCTGGAGGAGCTGAAGCGCCGCCGTGACGATGCGGAGAGCGAGGAGTTTGAGAGGATGAGACAGAAGCAGCAGGAGGCTGAGCAGGAGCTGGAAGAGCTGAAGAAGAAGAGGGAGGAGAGGAGGAAGATCATAGAAGAGGAGGAGAGACAGAAGAAACAGGAGGAGGCCGAGAAGAAGGCCAGAGAGGAGGTAGGGGTTGAAGTAGACAGGGGGAGTGTCTCTTTAGCAGTGATGTCACTCTCTCTCTCTCTCTCTCTCTCCCTCCCTCCCTCCCTCCCTCTGCTCATCTCAAGACTGTTCAGTTGATTTAGTCATAACACCTGTTGAAGATAACAGCTATACGTCATATTCCTGCCTGCTTCACCATGACATTATCTTATTATACTGCATCCTTATCAGCGCACTCCTATTTGAATCCCAATAATAATTCATTTATAGGCCATCATTCTTCTTCCCCTGCTATATGACCTCACCCTCACATATCTGAGCTATGATAGTCAGTCCATAATTTGCCTGTTCATACTTGCACTTGACACTGCACCATTCACCGTCCAATCACCTAGTCTACTGTACTGTACTCTGTCTTATCCAGACAGGTTTCTCTGGTTCCATCTCAAATGGCACCATATCCCTATAAAGTGGACTACTTTTGATCAGGGCTCTGCAGATACAGCTCTGGTCAAAGTAGTGCACTATGTAGGGAATAGGATGCCATTTCAGACACAGCGTCTGTCATTTCCAGACAGGTCTCTGTGCTGTGCTTGGCTTTGAACATGGTGTCGTCTCATGTTATGGTGTATAAGAGACTGCTTTGTGTCAGGGTGGGAGAAGCCTGGATATAGGTGGACATCAAATAGAAGCCTGGATATAGGTGGACATCAAATAGAAGCCTGTATATAGGTGGACATCAACTTAGAGGAGGATACCCGGGCTTAGTTATCATTTCCATGCGTGCGTACATTCTTGGTCGTGCGTGCATGCGTGTGACCATTTAATAACTGAGAGTTCGGCATCTCTCAGGAGGAGAAGAGGAGGATGAAGGAGGAGATCGAGAGGAGGAGGGCGGAGGCGGCCGAGAAGAGACAGCAGATGGGGGTGGAGACTGTTGACGGAGAGGCCAAACCCTTCAAATGCTTCAGCCCCAGAGGATCCTCCCTCAAGGTCAGTCAACAACTTTTAACCTTTGACCTCTGTGATGTCTGTCTATGACTATGTTCGAATACTATCACATAGCTTTAACCTATTCAGCCCTGTCTTAAATCTAGCAAGTACACTGCAGGGATCCAAAAGCGACTCCAAGTGAAATAAACTGAAGTAGATGTAACAGTTGGCTCCCATATAGTAGCTTGTACTTCTTAGTCTATTTCATGGCATAATCTCTACCTTATCCTACTTCACCTCATTCTAGGTAACAGGACAGTTTTACTGGGTACATTACGGTGTCATTGTTGACAATAAGTGTCTCTGTGTCTGTTGTCTTGCTACTGCGTACAAGGCATGGAAACTGGAAACCCCACAACTTATCACCATAAAGATAATATTTGTCATGGAGTAGTGTGTTTAATCTACTTATGTGAATAAACGCTCCAGTGTTGCTGAAATAAACTCCAATGCAGTGAATGTCCATGGGGGTTTTCACTTTTCTGCCAGTGGAGAAAATCTAATTACTCCAAGTTTAGCAAATATCCATCTCACAGTAAAATAATAAAACAATAAAACATGCCCTGAAATAGTCTTACTTTGTGTGTTAGTGGTTTTCTTATAGTTTTTGAGGTAATAAACTAATTCCATTTGTTGTTGTTTGTGGTCTGGTCAGTTGGTAAATGTTAACATTCTTCCATTCCTCTCCACAGCTTTACTTTGTCATCATGTTCACTGTAGGTACAGCTGATGGTAGAAGTTGCTCATAGGTACAGATCTAGGATCAGATTACCCTTCCCCATATCTAAACCTGAACCATTAGGAGGGAGGAATGTAAACCTGACTAGGGGCAACATTGTTCTACTCATAGCTAATGCATGTGTGATGCATTGTTGGGAGGTTATACTCATTCCCGTGTCTGTGCTAAAATTATTGTTTTGCAGTGGAGTGAGTTGTGTACCTTTGTTTGATTCATACTTATACACTAGTAGTTGTATTTATTTTAGTTGATTCATCCAGTGTGTTGTTCCTGTAGTTCAAATCACGATACCGTAGTTGTGACAACATTTCCTGTAGTTCCAGAGTAGTGACATTAGGGCACAACATTCCAGAAGCTGCAAATAGGAGTCAACACAGTTAGCTAGCTAAAGAGAGCTGCTCCCTTCAAAAACGTCAGACTCGGAGGATGCAGGAAAACGATTAGGTTAATAGGATTAGTGTACCCGCGTTGGAATGGGAGCTCTTTAAAATGTGCTGCTGCAGCCTGAGAATGGGGTATTTCCTGTCAAGAGGAGTATTTTAGGAACGCCCACATTCAGTAGCAGAGCCGAGCTAGAGGCCAAGCAGGTTCCTTTTTTATTTAATTTTTTAGAGGGAGCGGGAAGAAGTGAAGGCAGGAGGCTCAGGCAGGAACGCATTACCCCCTCTTAGCCCTGTTGTCGTATATCATAAACAGCAGTCGGAGCGAGGTTCTGCTCTGCTTTTCCTGGCAGGGTGACAATAGCTGTAGCTAGTGCTGTGGAGAACAGAACAGTCAGTCACATTGTGTCTCGCTGGGCTGGGAAAAGCCCAGTCTAAACAAGGGTGTAATGGGTCTGGTAAAAAAGGGAAAGGTAGAGCAGGTGAAAGGAGGAGAGGAGGGTGCTGTTGGGTTTGTGATGGATGAGTGCCGAGAGGATGGTGTGTGTGATGTGGGAGTGCCGTGTGTATTTGTTTTTGTGTGTGTGTGTGTGTGTGTGTGTGTGTGTGTGTGTGTGTGTGTGTGTGTGTGTGTGTGTGTGTGTATGTGTGTGTGTGGCTACAGCCTAATAAATGGTCAATGCATAATTCACTGATCTGTCTCTACAGATTGGTGAAAGGGCAGAGTTTCTGAACAAGTCGGCACAGAAAAGGTGAACAGTCATTTCCATTAATTGTTTGAATCACAACTGGTGCTTTCAGTGTGAAGTCATACAGTTCAGTAATAAAATGATCCTTTGGCTAATTCTGTTGTTGTTGTATGTTCTGAGCAGCACGGTGAAGACGTCTCACTCTCCTGTCGTCTCTAAGATTGACAACAGACTGGAGCAGTACACCTCTGTTGCCCAGGTCAGAGGTTACACATCAACACAAATCACCTGACTAGACCTACTTTTACCAATGACCCCTACAAGACATTGAAAAGACGTCGAAAAAAAACTATTTTTGGTTGAAAAAACGTTGAAAAGACATCTTGTGTTGACTGGGACTGTATAACTGTGACAAATGCTGATTATCATATCCAGCACATACAGCATATTTCAAAACTGCTCTGAATCTAAAAGCTACATGCTTTAGATAATGGTATGGATACTATCCTACAATTAGTTTTATTTATATTTATTTATATACTCTGTATGGCTCCTTTCTCAAGCCCATTTTAAACTAGTCACAAATAGAGTTCCAGATATAAAAACACAAAATAAGAAATTGCTCTTCTCTCCTTTGCCAACACCGATCATTCCCCACTCTGAATCCAACACTAACATAGTCTCCCATTCTCCCTCTACAGAACAAGGATATGCGGTCCCCGCGCTCCGGTGCCGTGGACCTGCCCATGGTGACAGACGGGATACGCAACATTAAGAGCATGTGGGAGAAAGGCAACGTGTTCAACTCGCCCGGGGGCGGCGGGGGCACGTACAAGGTGGGGACCGGGAAACAACCGGGAATCTGGAACGCCATTTGGGAGCGGTTTGGGAGGAAGTCTGGGAGCGAAGAGGGGGGCTGGAAGAGAGGAAGGGGCTCGTTTCACTGCCACTTCCTGTTCATCCCCGATGACGACCAGCCCAGGGCGTTCTGCTGGAGTTGAACTCTGACCATGTCTTTTTTTGTCTGTTCCCCCACAGGAAGCAGCTGGGATGAAGATAGGTGTGGCAGGCCGCATCAACGACTGGCTGAATAAAACCCCCGAGAGCAAAACGCCGGGAGGAAGGCCTGCGGTAGGTCATCTCCACGACAACCACTTACTATCCTCGCAGAGAGCTGACTGTGGCCATTTACTGTACTGTACAGTCTTTTTGCACTTCTTTATCTAATCCTTTATTGAGATGAACAACGTCTTTTTCAAGGGAGACAGCGAACAGACACTCATTACGAAACATACTATATGTGCAGCCCCAACTCAGTGTTGCTCCTGCACTTGAGCTTTATTGTAAGCAAGCATACATCAGACCAGAGAATTAAGCTCATTTAATGATGATGGATAGAGCTTTCCGTGAACTACACTGAGTGTACAAAACATTAAGGACCCCTGCTCTTTCCATGACATAGACTGACCAGGTGAATCCAGGTGAAAGCTATGATCTCTTATTGATGTCACTTGTTAAATCCACTTCAAACAGTGTAGATGAAGGGGAGGAGAGAGGTTAAAGAAGGATTTTTAAGCCTTGAGACAATTGAGACATGGATTGTGTATGTGTGCAATTCAGAGGGTGAATGGGCAAGACAAAATATTTAAGTGCCTTTGAACGGGGTATGGTAGTAGATGCCAGGCGCACCAGTTTGTGTCAAGAACTGCAACGCTGCTGGGTTTTTCACCCTCAACAGTTTCCCGTGTGTATCAAGAATGGTCCAACACCCAAAGGACATCCAGCCAACTTGACACAACTGTGGGAAGCGTTGGAGTCAACATGGGCCAGCATCCATGTGGAACGCTTTCGACACCTTGTAGAGTCCATGCCCCGATGAATTGAGGCTGTTCTGAGGGTAAAAGGGGGGGTGCAACTCAATATTAGGAAGGTGTCCTTAATGTTTTGTACACTCAGTGTATATTTCCTAATAGTTTTGAGAAGCGCTGTTAGCTACCATTTATTTTTTGTACATGTATTAATAATTGCCTGCAAATAATGGTGCGGTAGGAAGATGATGTGTCATGTTGGGAGAAATATAAATCATATCAAAAGAAAAATAGCAAAGTGGATGAGCTGTTGAGTTATAACCATGAAGTCATGAAGGAAAAACACATAGCACATAACAGCAGTCATTAATTTGTGTTGTAAACGCACGTATCACATATTGTCGGAGTATGTATTAGTTTAATATGAAATGTGGCATGGTTCCTACCATGCATCACATGCAGGTTATCAGAAGGGTGTGGGGCTAAAGTCAGACAGGCTGTTTCCCATGCTGGGCTGCATGGATGCATTCCAACATACCAGTGCTTCGTCTCAAATGGCACCTTATTCCATATGTAGTGCACTACTTTTGATCAGGGCCCATATGTCGCATTTATACCAGTATTTTACCCAAAAGGCTCCGACTTTTCTGTTTCCATCTACGCGGGCCGGCACCCCTGTCTCACTGAGCCATGGCTATGGCGGACCTGCTCTAATTTGGAGCCAAGGCCCTGGGTACTTTTCAGCTGGCATTTACATAACAGTTGTTTACTGTGAACCTTAACACCTTCTCACAAAGCAACAGTCTTGAATGATGCAGACTTCGTTGATTCTGCTCGCCACAAGTCTTTAGTCTTTAGTAACTAGTCTTTAGGCGGCAGGTAGCCTAGCGGTTAAGAGTGTTGGGCCAGTAACCGAAAGGTCGCTGGTTTGAAACCCCGTTCTCCTGAGTGGCGCAGTGGTCTAAGGCACTGCATCGCAGTGCTAACTGTGCCACTAGAGATCCTGGTTCGAATCCAGGCTCTGTCGCAGCCGGCCGCGACCGGGAGACTCATGGGCGGCGCACAATTGGCCCAGCGTCGTCCAGGGTAGGGGAGGGAATGGCCGGCAGGGATGTAGCTCAGTTATAGAGCATGGCGTTTGCAACGCAGGTTGTGGGTTCGATTCCCACGGGGGGCCAGTATAAAAAAAGATATGTATTCACTAACTGTAAGTCGCTCTGGATAAGAGCGTCTGCTAAATGACTAAAATGTAAAATGTAAATGTAAATGAATCCCTGAGCAGACTAGGTGAAAAATCTGTCGATGTCACTCAGGATAATAGTGTCTGCTAAATGACTTAAATGTAGTGTCACACTGATGGAAACACAATAACACTGGAGCTTACATTAACATAAAACACTGGGGTGGGGGTAAGTCTCAGTGGGAAACCACTTATAGAGTACCCCATAGGGCTCTGTTCAAAAGTAGTGCACAGAATAGGGGTGCCATTTTGGACGCACCCAAGTCCTTTCATCTCTGTAGTCCACTCCTGGACTATATTTCAACTACAGACAGTGTTTATTTTAAGACGTTCAGTCTGCACCAAGACCTGTGTTCAAATAGGCGCACAGTGTGAGGGCAGCACTAGATATGAATGGAAATGTACATATCCACTGCCATAACCCCAGTAGGAGTTATAGATCATGGTGGCGTATTGATACACCATGTGGCCGCTAGAGGGCCGTTGCCATGGTGACATGGTGTTGAGAAGAAGTAGTGCAGAAGGGTGTTGTGAGTGGTGTGGTGTGGCTGGTTATACTTTCGGTAACATGATACCTACTGCCGACCTTTGATGTGTAGCTTTTTAACCAGCTATGAACCCCTGTGAGTTTTGCACGGACATTAAAAGTGTCTTTCACTTAAATATTTGACGTAAAAGACTTGATTGATGAAACATGATCACTCTCCGATATAGGTTCTGATATGGGTGACTGACTTGCTCTCTGGGAATGTTTGGTCTGGTCTGCCTCTCACTGCCTGCTGACAAATGATGTCTTGAAATGACTGCAACATGTCTATGTCTCCCTCTTGTGGTTAAAAGGAGCATAACAGAATTGCATTTCTGAAATATTATTTACTGTCCCTTCTTTCTTCTGTCTTCCATTCCTCAATCTGAAGTGACTGTTCTTCCTTACCTCTCCTAGCTCAGCACCTCTCTGCCCGGTAGTCCTTCTCTTTGTCATCCTTTCTTCTTATTGCTGGACTTCTCTTTCTGCCTTCTCTCTCATCCCTGTTCTCAGCACCTCAGGTATTGTACGGTAATACAACCCAACTGTTTTTCTGTTTCCTCAACTAAAATACTGCAGCCATTGTTGGAATTGTGTGTCTTGAATGTGAGTTGACGAGAACTACAGACACTGATGCAAGGGCTCCTCTCTCTCTCTCTCTCTCTCTCTCTCTCTCTCTTCTTCCATCTCTCCCTTCTCTCTCTCTGCAGGACCTGAAGCCAGGAGATGTGACCAACAAGAGAAGTCTGTGGGAAAACAAGGGCTCCTCCCCAGCCAAGGTAACCTGACCCACCTGAACTCTTCATAGTACACACACACACACACACTCTTAGAGAAAAAGGTACTATCTAGAACCTAAAATGGTTCTTCAGCTGTCCCCGTAGGAGAACCCTTTGACGAATCCTTTTTGGTTCCAGGTAGAACCCTTTCCACAAAGGGTTCTCCTATGGGGACAGCCAAAGAACCCTTTTGGAACCCTTTTTTCTAAGAGTGTACACACACACAAACACACACACATATACATAAACACACACACCTGAGGTTAGACCATGGCTAATGCCATGAAGAATGTACACTGAACAAAAATATAAACGCAACATGTAAAGTGTTGGTCCCATGCTTCAAGAGCTGAAATAAAAGATCCCAGAAATGTTCCATAGCAACAAAAAGCGTATTTCTCTCCAAAGAAAATGTGCACAAATTTGTTTACATCCCTGTTAGTGAGTGTTTCTCCTTTGCCAAGATAATCCATCCACCTGACAGGTGTGGCATATCAAGAAGCTATTTAAACAGCATGATCATTACACAGGTGCACCTTGTGCTAAGGACAATAAAAGGCCACTCTAAAATGTGCAGTTTTGTCACACAGCACAATGCCACAGATGTCTCAAGTTTTGAGGGAGCGTGCAATTGTCATGCTGACACCAGAGCTGTTACCAGATAATTTAATGTTCATTTCTCTACCATAAGCTGCCTCCAACGTCGTTTTAGAGAATTTAACAGTACGTCCAACCGGCATCACAACCGTAGACCACGTGTATGGCTTTGTGAACAAAGTGCCCCATGGTGGTGGTGGGGTTATGGTATGGGCAGGCATAAGCTATGGACAACGAACACAATTGCATTTTATCGATGGCAATTTGAATGCACAGAAATACCGTGACGAGATCCTGAGGCCCTTTTAAGGTATATGTGACTAACAGATGCATCTCTATATTCCCAGTCATGTGAAATCCATAGATTAGGGTCTAATACATTTATTTCAATTGACTGATTTCCTAATATGAAGTGTAACTCATTAAAATATTTGAAATTCTTCCATGTTGCGTTTATATTTTTCTTCAGTATAGTTACAGATATGTAAAAACATAGCAAATCCTAAAAATTACTGGAATTTGTACTATCCTCCTTTCTCACACAACTGTGTCCCAAATGGCACCCTACTCCCTACACAGAGCAATTTTTTGCCAATTGGGACACATATACAGTATACTCTACAGTACATTCACATGATGTCACAGAACAACAGTACACTTAACTGTATACCTGGGGAATGTTTTGAGGCCCTGTAGTTTACATCTGTGAGTTAATAATATCATAAGATTGCCAGCTAGGGGGATAACAACAGCTTGTTGCTTTGTCTTGTTTTTGTTTGAAGAGCTCTGAAGAAGAGCTCTCTTAGCTAGTTGACTTCACCGTTAACTAGTCTGGAAACCCTGGAGAGGTAAAGTTGTTTTAAAGATGTCAACTTCACTGCACTAATATTATCACTGGAATGACCTCAGTCTACTATGATGTCAGGTCTTCTTCTCTTTTATTGGGAAAGCTACGCTCTGGCCTGGTCCCAGATCTGTTTGTAGCAATGACCATAGGAGTTGGCAAGGCAACACAAACAGATCTGGAAGCAGGAAAGCTGCACTCTGGCAGCGGTTGAAAATGCAATAAGCAGATAGCTTACATACTGTATGTAAGTGTAAATAGAAGTCACTGTTAAGGGCCATGTATTGTGCTATTAAAATATATACTATTCTATGGGTACTTAGTGCCTCAAGTCCCTTTCACAAAATGGCTGTTCTGTATTGTTTTTCATCCTCTCATTTCTATGCCCCTCTTGACACAGCAGCACCCACGCTTCCTGTATAGTCCTGTCTACTCTACTCTATATTTTAGTTCATGTTGTTGTAGAGGTACACTTAATTTGACACATAATACATACACTTGGCCTTGCTAGCAGAACCAGTCCTTGCTACTGTATGTGTGGGTCCTTTTAACCACATCCTGAACAGGCAGTTGTAAGGACAGCTATCTCCAACCTCTAGTGTGACCCTCACAATGCAAGACCCCATGGCGCTCCAATGTCCACAGTGTTAACCACAACCACGCCAAATGGCCTCCGTTATTTACGAGGATGATATTTCACAGATAAAAGACACAATAATGATATTTATTTATGGAACGGCTCTAACTTTGGAGCAGAAAGGCTCGTGAAATAGGCCCTGGCATGCCTTGCTCTGCAGTCTCCCGATAGCTGAACACACAGACAGAGTACAGCAGCCTGCCAGCAGTGCAGTCCAATCCTGTGGTGAGCCACATAGAGCTGGAGGGCTGGAGGGGCACTAGACTGCTGGTTAGTGCTGACGTAAACCAGGCGTGGAGCAGGGTAAGGTAGAGGGCTAGCGGTTATGAGCTGTGTTATTAACTAACCACACATTGTGGTGATGTCAGGGGAGCTGGATGAGGGGATAGAGGACGTAGGGGCCTGATGTGCTTGGGATGAGTTCATGGGAGCGGGCGGGTTATTAGTGTTTGCGTCCGGAATGGCAACCTATTCCCTGTATAGTGCACTCCTTTTAGGGCTCTGGTCAAAAGTAGTGCACTTTATAGGGAATAGGGTGCCATTTGGGGACACAGCCAGGCCAGTGTTACCGCAGGGAACTGTGGGAGACGTCGTCCACGAACCACCATGACCAGGCTTTACTGGATAGGCTTAGTGTGGTTGTGTGTTTGTAGATGCAGGGTTTGGATGTGTTGGGCAGGATGTGAACACTGTTCATGTTGTTTCCCAAATTCCCCTGTTTGGCTGGAGTAACCTTATTGGTTCATTACTATGGCATGGCACTCTGTCTCAAACCTCTCAACTGAAGGCCCTAAAAATAATGGAAATCATACGCAAATTCACATCGAACCTTTCTTGTTAATGTGGAAGTGATCAATTTGGTCGAACCACAGCCTGAGATTGAAAGGTTCCAGTGCACACAGCTTCTCTCAGGATATGGCAGTATTGACTAAATGGACTGTTGAAGTGACTACTTCTCGGATGACTTTCTCTCTGACTTATTTCTCCATCTATCTTCTCTCAGGTGACTGGCAGAGGGGAGAATAAATCTGTCGCCAATGGTGAGTCCATTCTGTTACCATTACCAACATAGTTTTAAGCCTTAGGCTGAGGTCAAAGGTGACTGACTGTGTGTGCATCTGTGCCCATCTTGTTTGTATCTACATTATTCATAAGTCTGTGCTCTACTGACAGTACACAACCAGAGTCAGTGAGGTTAAAGGGAACTATTCCCTCTGAAAAAGGACAGGGACAGGAGCCTGTTCTAATTTACAGACGACCATATGGCCCAGCAGCACCCATAACTCCCTCCCTCCTTCCCTCCCTCCCTTCCTTCCCCAGCACCCATAACTCCCTCCCTCCCTCCTTGTAACATCGTTGCCCCTGGGACCTGGTGCCAGCTTTAAATCATCTCTGTTTGCTGTTTGGCTCTCTGGCCGTGGCGTTTTCAGATGCCACTTTCGCATTGTGTTCTATTTCCAAAGTGGCCTGCGCGCCACAACTGTTTGGCCTTCATGGATGCCGGCCGTGCCTGTGTAATGTGTCGTTTGTCCAAACCCCCCCCTATCCTCTCAACCCCCTGCATCAACCCCCCTCACCCCTCCTCTCCTTTAACCCGACCTGGATTCTGCTGTTGGGGTCGGACCTTCCAGGCTGTGAACAAATGAACAGCTGTTGGGTTGACACATTACTAGCTCGTGTGGTGGAAGATTATCACGCCATACACCTCATCTTGTCAGGGGCTAGCAGAGGAGATACAAACTCAATATAACAAGCTCACTTCACAGTTCTGGCAAGGTGTGGCTCCATATTTTGTGCATTCTGTAAATCTGTGTCTAAAGTAGAGAGAGACACTTGAAATAGCTATACACCTCCAACATTTCTCGACACACACACACACACCCCTTGTATTCACCCCCCCCCCTTTGTTGTCGCTGAGTGAAGGGCAAATGACAACATGACATGCGTCACTTATAGAAATCGGAGTAGAGACAGGTAGGCAGGCAGGGACCTCAGAGGCATCTGACACCACATTGAACAGCATGCAACAACCCCAGTCTCATGCAGAAAGGCCTGCTTAACTGTTGTTACTGAGGGCTCTAGTCATACTGCAAAGACTTAACACCAGAACAAGATTACAACCAAGACAGAGGTCTCTTTAGCTGGCTAGATTTGACTGACTGTGGGTAAAGGCATAATGGTTTTGTCCTTAGGCGAGACATCCTAAATCTCTTTCTAATAGATATGTGTGGGTGGTTGGGTGGATGGATGTGTGGGTTTAACCCATCGGACATACATTACCAGTCAAATGTTTGGACACACCTACTCATTCAAGGATCTTTCTTTATTTTTACAATTTTTTACATTGTAGAATAATAGTGAATACATCAAAACTATGAAATAACACACATGGACTCATGTAGTAAACAAAAAAGTGTTAAACAAATCAAAGTATATTTTATATTTGAGAATCTTCAAATAGCCACTCTTTGCCTTGATTACAGCTTTGCACACTCTTTTGGCATTCTCTCAACCAGCTTCACCTGGAATGCTTTTCCAACAGTCTTGAAGGAGTTCCCACATATGCTGAGCACTTGTTGGCTACTTTTCCTTCACTCTGCGGTCCGACTCATCCCAAACCGTCTCAATTGGGTTGAGGTCGGGTGATTGTGGAGGCCAAGTCATCTGATGCAGCACTCCATCACTCTCCTTCTTGGTAAAATAGCCCTTACACAGCCTGGAGATGTGTTGGGTCATTGTCCTGTTGAAATACAAATGATAGTCCCACTAAGCCCAAACCAGATGGGATGGCGTATCGCTGTAGAATGCTGTGGTAGCCATGCTGGTTAAGTGTGCCTTGAATTCTAAATAAATCACAGACAGTGTCACCAGCAAAGCACCCCCACACCATAACACCTCCTCCTCCATGCTTTACCATGGGAAATACACATGCGGAGATCATCTGTTCACCCACACCGCGTCTCACAAAGACACGCCGGTTGGAACCAAGAATCTCCAATTTGGACTCCAGACCAAAGGACAAGTTTCCACCAGTCTAATGTCCAATGCTCGTGTTTCTTGGCCCAAGCAGGTCTCTTCTTATTATTGGTGTCCTTTAGTAGTGTTTTTTTGCAGCAATTCGACCATGAAGGCCTGATTCACACAGTCCCCAATGAACAGTTGATGTTGAGATGTGTCTGTTACTTGAACTCTGTGAAGCATTTATTTGGGCTGCAATTTCTGAGGCTGGTAACTCTAAGGAACGTATCCTCTGCAGCAGAGGTAACTCTGGGTCTTCCATTCCTGTGGCGGTCCTCATGAGAGCCAGTTTCATCATAGCGCTTGATGGTTTTTGCGACTGCTCTTGAAGAAACTTTCTTCTCGAAATGTTCCGTATTAACTGACCTTCATGTCTTAAAGTAATGATGGACTGTCGTTTCTCTTTGCTTATTTGAGCTGTTTATTCTTGCCATAATATGGACTTGGTCTTTTACCAAATAGGGCTATCTTCTGTATACCCTCCCTACCTTGTCACAACACAACTGATTGGCTCAAACGCATTAAGAAGGAAAGAAATTCCACAAATTAACATTTAAGAAGGCACACCTGTTAATTGAAATGCATTCCAGGTCACTACCTCATGTAGCTGGTTGAGAGAATGCCAAGAGTGTGCAAAGCTGTCATCAAGGCAAAGGGTGGCTATTTGAAGAATCTCAAATATAAAATATATTTTGATTTGTTTAACACTTTTTTGGTTACTACATGATTCCATATGTGTTATTTCATAGTTTTGATGTCTTCACTACTTTTCTACAATGTAGAAAATAGTAAAAAAATTAAGAAAAACCCTGGAATGGTACTGTAGGTTAGAGGTTAGAGTATTCAACCCTTAGATTTTGACTGTAGCCCTGATAGACTTGTCTCTGTCCATCAGCAGGTATGGGACACGAATGATACAAAGAACTTCTGAAGGCTGGCGAGGACCAAGACAATCCAAGACTCTTCCTTTTCTATGCGTATTATACCAAAAAATATGACCACCACCCTGAGGGAACCCAAGGAATGGAGAGAAACAGGAGATTTTATTTAATAAGCACTGTACTGAAATGAACAGCCACCATCTCGTAACATTACAGTGTAGTGCCTTTGCACAACGATTTACTTTGATTTACTTTCACAACAAACAAACAAAAGAATATGCTGTGAAATTTGGATGTTTTATGATATGGTGATTTGTTTTATATTTTATAAGCGAAAACTTGCATAAGAAAATAAATACATTGAAATTAGATGTATTTCCCATGCGCTCTTCAGTACATGTGTAGTTTTGATATAGTAGAGAAATAGTTTTTATGAGGTTTCCAGTTCCACAATCATGTCCGTGTTCCAAAGAGAGATATCAATCATCAATGCTCTGTCCAATGTCGTCCATCTCACTTCTTTTTTATTTATATTTAAAGCAAAGCTTCACACATCGCTATTTTATTCATGTTCACCAGTTCAAGAGAGAGATTATAAGCACTCCGTAGATTTTGCTTATTTCACTTTTTTTGTCTTACCAATAGTGCAACAATGGTCTGAGTTAATATATGTTAGCACATAAGTACATGTTGTTATGAATATTATACTGTATCTTCTATTACAGCTTTATACTCAAGATTTGTTTCGCTTTTGTACTCTAAAATTAAATGACTATGAGGCAATGAAAGGCAGTGCAAGCAACTAAAGGAAAGTTGTATATTAAGACGCCCATTATAACGTTTATTATCCTTGTTTCAATTTATTTATGTTTTTGACATGTTTTGTCATTATTTGGCTGTTTTTGTAGCTTTTGTACCTGCTGTTTCAATCTCTAATTCACTTTGTTAAACTTTAAAACAATCCAGAACGTAGCAGGTGTACTTAGACTTACATCCTCATCTTTGACCCAGAACATTCCACACCACTAAGCACACCGCCGTGCTTATTCACGTACATGCTCCAATGGCTTCTATTTAGGAGGTTAAGGACCTCTGCTTTGTTCATGAGGTTGCCTGAGAATGGCAGACCAGAGACACATTTATACACTGTGCCTGTACCTTGAGACGGCATCAGTTTAAGCCGTATGTCACCTTGCCATTTAAGCCCAAGTCTGATGTACTAACTATAGGACTCTGAAAGAAGGGAAAGTGCACATTTAGGTATTGACCATGATAGAGGATTGAATCAGTCAACAGAAGACAGATTTTGACTCCAGACAACAATAGCGCTTGATGCTTTTTCTGGGTTTGAGTTTTCTTAAAGTTTCATTGTGGTATGTAAGATCGTGTTTACAGCACAAACGCTTGACATACAATGGTCTCAAGGCTTTGTTATTGCAGGCACCGAATAAACTGTACCTTACACTTTGGCAACTCAGTATGACTTCAGCTGTTTCTTTCTTTTTTTACTGTTTCATTATTAAGGATATATGTTTCACATTTCATTAATTCATTTTGCATGACATGCTTTGATAATATGGGTATTAAATAAAGGTTGGCAGGGGCATTGTAAGATTGTTCTGTGAAAAACCTTGACAATCACATTCCATGACTCCTTAGAAATACAAGCGATGGAGTCTGACTAAAATATATAACATTATTTTACATTGCTGTTAATTCATATTTTGGTAATTAGCTTTTTTGTCCATTTTAATTTTATTTCAAACACCCTCATTTATTGTGTAGAGTTAACTATGCAAGGCACACTATCTCTAGTTTCGGATAAAACTTTGTTATAGTAGTGGGTAGTTTCCTACAGAATGAATGTTATGAAATATTTGTACCGTTGACTCAACAACAGCAATAAAGACATATAAATTGTTCCAATTCGTCCAGTTTATTTTCTCTTCCTTTCTAACACTGAACTCACTATATCATTGGCTGCTTAGACAGTTTTACCTCTACCTATCTTGGAACTCAGAACCAAATGACTGTTAATAGTCTGTGTGAGTATGACATTACATGACTATGGCTCTATTAGATCAGCCACGGTTAAGTCATTGCTACTTGTTTAATGGTTGAGATATATATTAGGCTTCCTCTATCTCTAACAATAGACTTCACTGCCCTAGCCAATCAGAGATAAGAGGTGGTCACATGGGTGGCAGGGCTGTTTTATGTGAGCCTTGGAGTCTCATTGAAGTTGTCTGTTTCTGGATCTCAAAGAATAAGACCGGTCCAGCACTACTTTACCATCTCTCTTTCCTGTGAGGTTTGGAGGTAAGGCTATTGAATGTGACCCCTGACTTGACTGTAACGGTAACACTTTACTGGGATGCATGCATGAATGAATGCCTGCTCTGGGGCTGGACCCCTGTTTCTTACCCATGTCAATCTGGGCACTGGGGATGTGGAATAAATGTTCTCTGGGCAAGAGGGACCATATCATATTTGTTGCATTCACAAATGCTGAACTAATAAATTTCAGGCAATGCCAGAGAGAAAAGTTTATGGATTCTGTTTCTTTCCATTTGTTTGATTTGCTTCTCATGGCCCAGACTGGACAGAGACAGACAGTCAGTGGGCGCTAAGCTAGTCCTCTGTAGGGGGAACTGGGTGTTAGCATGCTTTGGGCTTTGACTTAATGCTGGTTAATGCTGAAAGATGCACCCGCAACATTCCTGCCACTGTCAGACCATGTTATTCCAGCGCTCGAGCCAGGCCCAGTACCGACCACACATATTAAAGAGAAACACATTTCATTCCACAGGGAAACAAGTCTCATCGCCTGTGAATTCTTGGTGGATTTCAGTTAATACATTTTGAGACAGCTCTTTAAACAGATGGTCTATATTCTCCTTCACACGTCTCTTAGCTAGAGTTCTCTGTTGTAACCATTTGGGAGTCAGACTGGGACACTATGTCCTCAACTGAGTTGACGTCTGTGTTAAAGAAATACACTATAGGCTAGCTACTTCAGTCCTAATGTATGTTATGCATAGGAGTGTGTCCCAAATACACTTCACTTGTCATGAATTGGCATGTAAGGTCAGAGGATGGGCTCAGGGGGGGATAGAAAAGGGTCGAGGTCAGAAAGGAGGGAGGGAGGGATGAGTGAGGTGAGGTGAGGACGGTAATGGTTTTCTAATCCAGCCCTCTAGCGTTGCTTCAATTTCACCTTCATTGCAAATATGGTCAATGTTAAGATTGACTCTGTTAACATATAGACTAATATGTTATAAATTGTGTTCTTACACTGGTACAGTTATGCCCTATGAGAGATGTACAACTGCGCATGTGCGAAAATAAACAAAGGGCATTTTTCCCGCGTTCTGGTTGAAACACCAACGATGAACATGTGTGTTTATTCCTCCGTTAAGTAAGCCGGTATTCCTGTCCTGAAGATGACCGCACCAACAGGTTATGGGCCCAGGAGGGAACATGGAAGCCGATGGAATAGATTATGTTTCGACGGAGATGAAAAAAACTACGAGTTATGGGAGACGAAGTTTTTGGGACACTTGCGTTTGCTAGGGCTAAAGGCCACCATATTGAGCGTGGATGAAGATGAAGAAGACGGAGAGAAAAATGAAGAAGCCTACGCCGAATTGATACAGGTTTTGGATGATAAAAGTCTTTCCCTGATAATGAGAGAAGCAGCAGATGATGGGAGAAAAGCGTTGAAGATATTGAGGGAACATTATGCAGGTAAAGGGAAGCCACGTGTGATTAGCCTCTACACTGAGCTAACTTCTCTTCAGAAAGCCAGTGACGAAAGTGTTACGGATTATATCATTCGTGCTGAGACGGCTATTACAGCACTGAGGAATGCTGAAGAGACTTTAAGTGACGGGCTGTTGATTGCAATGATTCTGAAAGGTTTGCCCGAATCATTTAAGCCGTTTGCCATCCACATAACGCAGAGTGACGAGCCGACAACTTATGGCAAGTTCAAAACCAAGTTGAGGAGCTATGAAAGCACCGAGAAGTTTAGCGCCATTTCCACTGACGACAACGTGATGAAGGCAAGTAACAATAAAGTTAGCTGGCCAAGAGGAAGAGATAAAGGGACCGAGATAACCTGCTTCAACTGTGGCCAGAAAGGGCACAAGGCCCGGGAATGTACCGTTACTGGAGAGCACAGAGAACGGAGACAGTGGTGTAGTTTTTGCAAGCGCTCCACTCATACTGACGCAAATTGCAGACGAAAAGGAAGAGACAATGTGAAACAAGCAACAGATGCTGAAGGCCACACATTTGCATTCAAAATAAGTGACTGTCAGCTTCGTGGACTGAAACATAAAGGGCTGATGGTTGATACGGGAGCAACGTCACATATAGTCACGGACATCGGGAAGTTTAAGGAGTTTGACGAGACTTTCAAACCGGAAAAACATTCCGTGGAGCTGGCTGATGGAACAAGAACGAATGGTGTCGCGGAGAGGAGAGGTGCAGCGGAGGTTTACCTGAGAGACAACACGGGTCGTCGGGTGAAAACAACGCTGACGAAGGCGCTGTACGTGCCGTCGTTTCCACAGGACATTTTCTCTGTTAAAGCAGCGACAGCCAACGGAGCTTCAGTCAACTTTCGACAGGGGTGTAACAAGCTCATCCACAAGAACGGTACCACTTTTGACATCGAGGAGTACGATAGACTTTACTATCTTAACACTGTAAGTGATGAAAATGATGATGGATGTCATGGGTGCTATGATATTCACACATGGCACAAAATTCTTGGCCACTGTAATTTTGAGGATGTGTCAAAGTTAGAAAATGTGACAGAGGGAATGAAAATCACAGGTAAGATTGACAAATCTACCCTCAACTGTGAAATCTGCACACAGGGAAAATTTGTTCAGAGCAGAAACAGAGAGCCTGATGAAAAGGCAAAAGCAGCTCTTGAGCTTGTGCACACTGATTTGGCTGGCCCTATTGAGCCAGAGGCGAAAGATGGGTTCAGATATACTCTAGCATTTACGGATGATTATTCAGGGGCAGTTTTTGTGTATTTCCTAAAAGCAAAAAGTGATACTGTAAAAGCTACTGAGAAGTTTATTGCTGATGTGGCCCCTTATGGAAAAATAAAGTGTGTCAGGTCAGATAATGGCACAGAGTACACAGCCAAAGAGTTCCAGTCACTGCTCAGTAAGAATGCCATAAGACATGAAACTTCAGCCCCTTACTCACCCCATCAAAATGGGACCGCTGAGAGAAATTGGAGAACACTGTTTGAAATGGCAAGATGCATGCTACTTGAGAGCAACCTACCAAAGAAATTGTGGACATATGCTGTAATGACTGCTGCAGTAATTCGCAATAGGTGTTACAATAAGCGTGTAGGACAGACTCCACACTACATGTTTACTGGGAGAAAGCCTGATCTTTCAAAGATGAAAGAATTTGGATCTGTTTGCTATGCATACAGACAGAACAAGAAAAAAGTTGGACTCAAGATGTGAAAAGGGTATTTTTGTCGGGTATGATAAAAATAGTCCAGCATACCTAGTCTACTACCCAGACACTGGAAAAGTTCTTAAAAACAGATTAGTCAAGTTCGTTACAAAAGGTGTAGTCGAACGCCAAACTCAGACAGATTTGGAAATGAGTGATGATCTTCGTGGGGAGAGATTTCAATCCCCCATGCCAAAAGCCAAGATGGCAGATCAAAATTCGAAGAGACACAAGATGTGCAAATCGAGACTTCAGATAGTCAGAGTCCACGCTATCCAGACAGAGAGAGGAAGAAGCCACAGTACTTAAAAGACTATGAGTGTAAAGTGAAGTGTGATGACCAGATACCACCTAGTGTTGACTACTGCTACAGAGTAATGTGCAATGCACCACAAACCTTCAAAGAAGCAATGATTTCACCAAAATCAGAGATTTGGGCTACTGCTATGAAGGAGGAGATGGATTCCCTTAGGGAAAATGATACATTCACATTGACCACACTGCCAGAGGGTAAAAATGCAGTGGGGGGCAGGTGGGTCTATGCGGTCAAAAACAATTCAGATGAGACTGAGACATACAAGGCAAGATATGTTGCAAAGGGATATAGTCAAGTGGCAGGAATAGACTATAAGGAGACTTTTTCTCCAACTGCAAATATGACATCAGTACGTTGTTTGATGCAGCTAGCAGCTCAGTATGACTTAGAGTTACATCAGATGGATGTCAAAACAGCATATCTACATGCTCCTATTGACTGTGAAGTGTACATGGAGCAACCAGAGGGTTTTGAAGTCAGGTCAGATACAGGTGAGCAACTAGTCTGCAAACTGAACAAGTCACTGTACGGCCTGAAACAGTCAGGAAGGAACTGGAACAAAATGTTGCATGATCACCTTAGTGAAAATGGTTTTACACAGAACCCAGCTGATCACTGTGTTTACAACAAACAAACTGCAACAGAAAGGATCATTTTGATAATTTGGGTCGATGATCTAATTATCGCTGCTAGTGATAGTGACTCACTCACAAGTGTAAAAGAAATGTTAAGTAACGAAGTTCAAAAATGAAAAATTATTGGGTTATATGTTTGGAATGTAAACTGACATTTGTGAGATGTATAACTGTAAGCTAAATGTGTTGATAGTTAGGTTGAATACGACTTGTACAGTATAAGAGCAAGTGGGGGTGTTAACATATAGACTAATATGTTATAAATTGTGTTCTTACACTGGTACAGTTATGCCCTATGAGAGATGTACAACTGCGCATGTGCGAAAATAAACAAAGGGCATTTTTCCCGCGTTCTGGTTGAAACACCAACGATGAACATGTGTGTTTATTCCTCCGTTAAGTAAGCCGGTATTCCTGTCCTGAAGATGACCGCACCAACAGACTCCTATCTCCTCTGATAGAGTTTTATAATGGGATCACCTTGGAAATGTAATGCACGTTGCTAAAAGCTGTCAAGTTGATGGGTATTGTATGTAGAGCGCTAGAAGGCTGGCCAAACCCTGTTTTCCAAAATAGCTGGCCTTGACCTGCATGTTATTCATTGATTTACTGTGTGTGTGTGAGTACGAGCATGCAGGCGCTCAATAAGCTCAGCCAACTTCGTTGT
Organism: Coregonus clupeaformis; assembly: GCF_020615455.1. Lineage (NCBI taxonomy): Eukaryota > Metazoa > Chordata > Actinopteri > Salmoniformes > Salmonidae > Coregonus > Coregonus clupeaformis. The sequence continues at coordinate 54,667 of NW_025535532.1, forward strand.
CTGGAAGAGCACCTAACACCTGCTGATGAACTGTGCTTTATTATTGTTAAAAATACCCCCTCTGTATATCAACTATCTGACACTAGTTTTATGATCTGATGATTTATCTTTCAAGGAAAAGATGTCATCTCAAATTATTCATCCACACAATAGCATTCAGAAATTTGTTAGTTAAATAAAGAACTATATACCCTCATGAATCTGTTCCTGTCTGTAAAGTAATGATAACCTTCAGGTTGTCCCTAAAATGCACCGTATGTGGTATGACAAGGCCGTCAGCTTGAAATAATACGTTGGAGTTTAAATAAAGTGACAGTACATATCTGGGAGATGTCTGCTATTCCTTAGCACCTGTGCAAAGTCTTCACCTGCTATTTCTAGAAGAGACTAAACACATTTATAGTGCACTGATTTTGGGATGGCAGGGCAGTGGTTGTAAAAAATAAAATAAAAACGTTTAATTTACTGTTATTTGTTTGCCTTAACCTGGAAATCTATAAATAAAGTATTGGAAAGTAACAGTGCCTTTTACTGCCAGGTGTAAAAATGATTAAATGTGGCCCTCAAAGTGTCCATTGCAGTCCCAGTCCCAGTGTAATGGTTAGTGTGTTATCCAGACATCAGGTTATCCTGCCCATAAAGCAGAGAGGAGAGGCCCTCCATGCCAAGAGGAAATGGCTGAGGATTAGTCTTGGAGCTGTTTAGAGCTGAGGGCCTCAGGGCAGCCAGTGCCAGTGGTGAAAGAACTCCACATACAGACACTCAACTCAAACACATCAGATATTACTGTACTGTGTATCTCTATGTGCCACGATGAAAATGTCACTAGGTCTGGGTGCGTTTAAAATGGTCCCTATTCCTGATATAGTGCACTAGAGCCCTGGTCAAAAGTAGTGCACTATATCAGGAATAGGGTGCCATTTTAGACACAGCTTTGTGTGGGGAGGAAAGATTCAAAGAGTTCAATCTTTATCTAGTATTTCTGCGATCCAGCCATGCCCCAGTCATTTCACCACTATATTCCTTCTCCCCGTGCTTATTTGTGTGAAACAGAAAACATCTGTACTCTTGTCTCTCTTGTCCAGGTAATCCAATCTAAACATGGCAGATGAAGAAAATGAGTACGTATAGCCTATTATCTTTGTCATCTCAGAAACTTCATCAACTATAGGCGACACTACAGTGTATTTAGTAATGAAAATGTTATTCGAAACAATGTCTTTGAACAAAATGTCTCATGTTTTTTGTTTGTTTTCTTTTCAGGGAGGAAGGTACAGTAAGAATTTGAGAATTGATTATTACTTTTTGGCTAAACTAAATATGCTTAAAGCCGCTATCCACTGAGTGTACAAAACATTAGGAACAGACCAAGTGAATCCAGGTGAAACCTACGATCCCTTATTGATGTCACCTGTTAAATCCACTTCAATAAGTGCAGATGAAGGGGAGGAGACAGGTTAAAGAAGGATTGCGACATGGGCATTCAGAGGGTGAATGGGCAAGACAAAATATTAAAATACCTTTGAACGGGGTATGGTAGTAGGTGCCAGGCGCACCAGTTTGTGTCAAGAACTGCAACACTGCTGGGTTTTTCACGCTCAACAGTTTCCCGTGTGTATCAAGAATGGTCCACCACCCAAAGGACATCCAGCCAACTTGACACAACTGTGGGAAGCATTGGAGTCGACATGGGCCAGCATCCCTGTGGAACGCTTTTGACACCTTGTAGAGTCCATGCCTTGACGAATTGAGGCTGTTCTGAGGGCAAAGGGGGGTGCAACTCAATATTAGGAAGGTGTTCCTAATGTTTTGTACACTCAATTGCACATATATTGCTAAGATTGACTATATTAACTATATTGCAAATACATTGCTGAGCTAACTTAACCTATGTCTTAACCTATGTCTTAACCTATGTCTTAACCTATGTCTTAACCTATGTAGTCCCGTGTAGCTCAGTTGGTAGAGCATGGCGTTTGCAACGCCAGGGTTGTGGGTTCGATTCCCACGGGGGACCAGTATGATTTTTTTGTTTTATAATTATGCACTCACTCTGGATAAGAGCGTCTGCTAAATGACTAAAATGTAAATGTCTGCGCAGTCACAGAAACACCCACAGAGGAAGATAAAAGCTTTGTATGGCTTGGTGCATTACTTAGACGTTATTTGTTTGAGTGCATGATAGATATACTGTAGCAAGTCGATTGTGCTTGTTGTGCCATTGTCAAGGCCTGTTATAGATCATTCATTATGGTTTAAACTACAATTATCCATGAATTTAAAAAAGCATGCTTCGTGTACCTGATCAAAATATACGTTAAATTAGATTTTTTTTAATGTGAAATTTCACATGCTATGTCTACATTTGTCTGTCAAGATTAACATGTGGAATATGCATATCATTTGTATACTGGTTTCCTCCCCTTCTGCCTTTATGGTATATGCGTACATGGACATCCAATCCATGTGTATGAGACTTATACCCTTTTCATGTGTCCGACTCCATATTCCATCCAATAGCTAAACAGATATTACACCATGCACTCTCCATTCCATAAACAGAATGTGTTGTTCACTCTAGAATGGTTTTCAATGTTCTGACAAAGGTTGCATGAAAGGTTTGTATGTACTGTATGGAAATCATACTGATACTGAATCAGATTCAAACAACCTGATCCAATCCGATCGTTATGTATGAAAAATATGGTGTAATAAACAGTTTGCCTTGATCTTATCGTAGAAGTGGCCCTGACTACAGATCTAGGATCAGATCACCCAACCCCAATTCTAAATCATAATCTTTATTATCCTTAAACAATATCTGACCCTAGGTCAGTGGTTAGGGCCAACTTCTACCAACTCATTGCCTTATATTGAACCACTAATCAATCCTCTGTCCACTCATCAGTCGAGGTTGAAGTCCCAGCAGAGGAAGGTAATGCTTCCCATGTGCTGTGAACTGCATGTATACTGTTCCATTAATAATAGTATTATCAAGCTATATATATTGTACAGCTAGAGATTCAGTTTTCTTCAGGGTTGAAATAATCTATATTCCTATGTCATATATACTAGTTTCATAGAATGCATTGTAACATTTTGGCTCTAGTCACTGGTACCTTAATTTCAGATGACATACAGTATTCCTATAGTTAATGTTGCATTAATGATTTTGGCTGTATTAATTATGATCAAAACAATGTGCTTTAAGCTTTATTAATATTTCTGATGTCCTTACAATAGAGGCTGCTCCTGCAGAGGAAAGTAATGCTTTTCAATGCTTCATACAGTGGGGAAAAAAAAGTATTTAGTCAGCCACCAATTGTGCAAGTTCTCCCACTTAAAAAGATGAGAGAGGCCTGTAATTTTCATCATAGGTACACGTCAACTATGACAGACAAAATGAGATTTTTTTTCTCCAGAAAATCACATTGTAAGATTTTTAATGAATTTATTTGCAAATTATGGTGGAAAATAAGTATTTGATCAATAACAAAAGTTTCTCAATACTTTGTTATATACCCTTTGTTGGCAATGACACAGGTCAAAAGTTTTCTGTAAGTCTTCACAAGGTTTTCACACACTGTTGCTGGTATTTTGGCCCATTCCTCCATGCAGATCTCCTCTAGAGCAGTGATGTTTTGGGGCTGTCGCTGGGCAACACGGACTTTCAACTCCCTCCAAAGATTTTCTATGGGGTTGAGATCTGGAGACTGGCTAGGCCACTCCAGGACCTTGAAATGCTTCTTACGAAGCCACTCCTTCGTTGCCCGGGCGGTGTGTTTGGGATCATTGTCATGCTGAAAGACCCAGCCACGTTTCATCTTCAATGGCCTTGCTGATGGAAGGAGGTTTTCACTCAAAATCTCACGATACATGGCCCCATTCATTCTTTCCTTTACACGGATCAGTCGTCCTGGTCCCTTTGCAGAAAAACAGGCCCAAAGCATGATGTTTCCACCCCCATGCTTCACAGTAGGTATGGTGTTCTTTGGATGCAACTCAGCATTCTTTGTCCTCCAAACACGACGAGTTGAGTTTTTAACAAAAAGTTATATTTTGGTTTCATCTGACTCACTCTAGCAAACTTCAGATTTCTTAAAACCAAGCTGCTTACCTATTGCATATTCAGTCTTCCCAGCCTGGTGCAGGTCTACAATTTTGTTTCTGGTGTCCTTTGACAGCTCTTTGGTCTTGGCCATAGTGGAGTTTGGAGTGTGACTGTTTGAGGTTGTGGACAGGTGTCTTTTATACTGATAACAAGTTCAAACAGGTGCCATTAATACAGGTAACGAGTGGAGGACAGAGGAGCCTCTTAAAGAAGAAGTTACAGGTCTGTGAGAGCCAGAAATCTTGCTTGTTTGTAGGTGACCAAATACCGATTTTCCACCATAATTTGCAAATAAATTCATTAAAAATCCTACAATGTGATTTTCTGGAGAAAAAAATTCTCAATTTGTCTGTCATAGTTGACGTGTACCTATGATGAAAATTACAGGCCTCTCTCATCTTTTTAAGTGGGAGAACTTGCACAATTGGTGGCTGACTAAATAAAAAAAATTCCCCCACTATGTATAGATTCTGCATGCTAATATACATGTAATATATCCCGCATAGAAGTTATATACTGTACCCAAATATCTTACATTTAGAAAAAAAATTGGTATGTGCACAGCGTTTTTGTAGTCAATCAAGTTGAAAGCAATTGTCTAGCAGCTATTCTGTAATGTATGACATACATAATATCTCTCCTCACAGAGCTCTCATAATCTGAGAAAAGGCTGTATTTCTGTCTGTCTTATTGACTCTGCCTTAGCCTAACAGTGGCTGACACTATTTTTATTTTATTTTATTTCACCTTTATTTCACCAGACTTGAGGGTTGCAGACACTGAATAATTATCATTTGAAATAAATGGCACTTTTCAAGTCTTGACTAAATATCTTTAATGAATATGAATTAAACATTTTATTTCATTTTTTTATTTAACCTTTATTTAACCAGGTAGGCCAGTTTAGAACAAGTTCTCATTTACAACTGCGACCTGGCCAAGATAAAGCAAAGCAGTGCGATAAAAACAACACAGAGTTACACATGGGATAAACAAAACATACAGTCAATAACACAATAGAAAATCTATATACAGTGTGTGCAAATTTAGTAAGTTATGGAGGTAAGGCAATAAATAGGCCATAGTGCAAAATAATTACAATGTAGTATTAACACAGGAGTGATAGATGTGGAGAAGATGATGTGCAAATACATCCTAAACAATCCTATGCTTTTAGCTATAACAGAACCTGCCACAGAATCTGTAGAAGGTAAAGCTTTTCTTGGCTATTATTATTATTATTATATTATTGGCTTACTACCAAAAAAGTATTCATCTTTATTAAAGTGACAGTTAAGCGATTTATCTACAGTATATCTAAATATGTAATAATGCTGAACTATCCCTTTTTAAGTTATTTGCTCATTGCAAATTCACTAATCAACGATATGACTTTACCACAGATCCTGCCCCTGCAGTTGTAGGTAAACCATGTCATGGCTTGATATGCTTCTTGTTTTTGCACATTATTATTATTATTGAACAATAATAATTGATCCACTTACTAATCCTTCCCTGCCATTACCATAGAGCCCACACCAGAGGTAGAACCAGGTAATGCTTTCTTGCTTTTAACATTAAATGTCATTGCTGCATATTAGGATGTACCCTAGCTACAGTATCCTGATTATACTTTTATTTTCAGTCTTGCCAGTGATAAGTGTTTAGAGTAAAAGTCTACCGGTGTTATTATTTTACCAACAGTAGTTTGGCATTATGTCGTGGAATATGTTTGTTTTGGTTCTGTCTTGTTTGCTTCAAGCTTTATTCACATACTAATATTGTATCTTCACCATAGAACCAGAGCCAGAACCAGAACCAGAACCAGAAGTAGAAGGTAAAGACTTGTTTTGCTTTACCATAGTCTTTAATTTCTAGTATAGATGTACATTTGTGCTAATAGTACACATTCATTAATGCCAGTGAAGTAATCTAAGACACATGAGCGATCGGCATTATATTAATGCAACATACATGCTTATTTTCACAACACTGACTGAGTTATTTGTATTATTAAATATATTATAATACATATTATTTTTCTTTACCTCATATTTGTACACTCAACTGATCCACTCCTCGTTCTTTAATCCTTACAAAAGAGTCCACTACAGTAGAAGGTAATATTGACCTTTTGCCTCTACATTACAAAAGTTTTCCCCTGCATGGATTATACTGTAGCCTTCTATCTGCAATAGTAACATAATGTATTAAGTAGGTACAACAGCAGCATGCAGCTAATCTGGCCCACAGGTGCTGTCAAAGCCGCAACAAAATATTTTTGCACATTAAGTTTCGTAATTATTTGCTTAATGCTTTATTGATTCATGTGTCCTTGCAACAGAGCCCCCACCTGTTGTAGAAGGTAAAGCTTTTCTTGGCTTCATCTTACAAGTACATACATCAGCTCATATTCTATTATTCGCTTCATGCTTCTTTGCTAATCAGTCTGATGATGCTTTTATAACAGAGCCCGCAGTAGTAGAACGTAACGCTTTTCTTGGCTTCATATTCACTTAGTTTGAGCTGCATTTTATATCCATGTTATGAGCTGTATTATAAACTGGGTGGTTCGAGCCCTGAGTGCTGATTGGCTGACAGCCATGGTATGTCAGATGTATACCACGGGTATGACAAAACATTTATTTTTACTGCTCTAATTACGTTGGTAACCAGTTTATAATAGCAATAAGGCACCTCTGGGGTTTGTGATATATGGCCAATATATCAAGGCTAAGGGCTGTGTCCAGGCACACCGCATTGCGTCGTGCTTAAGAACGGTCCTTAGCCGTGGTATATTGGTCAAATACTACACCCCTCGGGCCTTATTGCTTAAATAGCACACCTTTCACTGGTACCATTTGTGCCACTTTAGCATACCCAGCTAACAAACGTATCCTATTGATAACCCCATTACTGATTACTGTGTACTGATTCAATATCAATAGACCTTTACAGCATGTGCTTTACAACGTCATATTCTCACACTTTACTGATCAACAATTCAGTCTATTGACTACTAAATGAATCATTCTCATGTCCCTCACATAGAAACACCAACAGAAGAAGGTACCTGTTCTACGTTGTTGTCTTGTACAGAATGCATGAAGTGTAGGTCTATAACTATAGACTGGACTGTAACAGTCTGCTGTGAATGTTATTTTGCATTCCCTAGTAGCTAATGCTTTGTGTGTCATACCATTCCGCTGCCTGTCAGAACATTGAGCCATCACTATGTGATAATGCATTGGTTTTGGTTGCATAATACACCATTTCATACAGCAGGTTTCAATAGATAAGGCCTACCACTGAAATATCCTGCCGTAATAATCCAATGTGTTACCATAATTTACTGTAAATGTATGAATCTTGTGTTGAAAGCTCTGTGTGATCATCCCTTCTTTTCTGTGTTTTTCACCAACAGCCGGTGGAGAGACTCAAGGTGAGCGTTGTCTAGTTCTTTGTAACTATAGTTCTAGATCTAGTCTTGTTCTCTGTAACCAGTTCTAGATCTAGTCTTGTTCTCTGTAACCAATTCTAGGTCTCTGTATGTATTCTATAGAGAATTTCAGAAAATCACTCTTCGAGTCAGGTGTTTCAGTCTAAAACAAGTTGTTTATTATTTTTGCTATAAAACAACAGACCATACTGAAGGTACATTTAGATTTTTTTGAAAGGTTTTGACGTTTTTAAAAACGTCTGTTGAAACATTTTCAAAGCCATTTATGTTTTTAAATACTTTTCAAACCTTTGGGTTTTTCCAAATTTGGTTGAGACATTTCAAAACATTTAGATTTTTACTAATCGGATTTAGAAATAAATATATTGAATTTGATCACTTCTTATTTCTACTTTGAATTAAATATAATAGCCTTTTCTGTTGTGACTTACAGATTCCAAAGCCAAACCAAAGTAAGTGTTTGATTCTATTTCAGCCAAGAACTTTCTCTTGTGGTTTGCCGTGTCACTGAATCAAAGTAATTGAATGGAGAGTATTTGATGGAATCATATCTAATGTTTTTCAGGAGTTTTATGCCAAATGTTGCTCCTCCAAAGCTACCAGAGGGAGATGGTAAAGTCGATTTTGACGTGAGTGATGCAATCCTACCAGCTAGATTATCTGAATATAGCAATAAGAGTGCCCAACACACTAATCACTCGTGTGTGTGTGTGTGTGTGTTGTGTGTGTGTGTGTGTGTGTGTGTGTGTGCGTGTGTGCATGCGTGCGTGTGTGTTACAGGACCTGCACAGGAAGCGTCAGGAGAAGGACATGGCTGAGCTGACCTCTCTGATTGAGTCTCACTTCGTCCAGAGGAAGAAAGATGAAGATGAGCTCATCAGTCTCGTCAACAGGATCGTAGGTCCTCTACTGTACCACTGCTGGAGCTCACACACACACTGCTGGAACACTACATGGATTTGTTTGTGAACTGCACACGTAATGAGTGACATTGCAGACCTGACGTTCTGGTTGGCTCCCATAGCTAAAGCCCAGGTTCAGTGTGCCAACATAGTCTTGAGGTACACAGATGAATCAGGTTGGATACCTTATCTGTCACAGACTGTAACTGTGTGTGTGTGTGTGTGTGTGTGTGCGTGTAGGAGAAGCGTCGTACCGAGAGGGCAGAGCAGCAGAGGATTCGTGCTGAACAGGAGAAAGAGAGGCAGGCCCGTCTAGCCGTGAGTCTCTCATTAATTCATGTCTCAATTGTGATGTCAAGGCCAACTGTGGCCCTAGTTGTTTTCCTCTCTTCTTTAACCTTCTGTCGCTCCCCGTTTCAGGAAGAGAAAGAGCGGAGGGAGCAAGATGAACAGCGTAGGAAGCACGATGACGACGCTAAGAAGAAGAAGGCCCTCACTAACATGACTCACACGTACGGTGGCATCCAACAGAAGGTTAGCGCTAGCTCCACACACACACACACTCGCTCTCTCTCATGATTACAACATTCGCATCTGATTTGCTGCCACCTAGTGGTTATCTTGACACTTGCACGCCCTCTCACTGTGCTGGCGATGTCCATCCACAGCAAGAGGGCAAGAAGGGAGCCAAGAAGCAGACTGAGAGGGAAAAGAAGAAGAAGATTCTGGCTGACAGAAGGAAGGCTCTGATCATCGACCATCTCAACGAGGACAAACTCAAGTATGATATATTTCATTACCCCAAAATACTCAAGTGTCTTTGGCTCCATCTCAAATGGCTCCCGGGCTCTTGTCAAAAGTAATGCACTGTTTAGGGTATAGGGTATCATTTCGGACACACACTGAAAGCTCTATTTCATTGTTGAAATTATCTACTGTACATGTTCATACATCGAAGAAAACATTAAATACAGATAAATACATATAGTTGCTTAGAAAGTATCCTGTGAAGGAGGACCAAAAGTAGAACCTCATGCGCTGACTGAACGCTGGCTTCCCATTGGTTGTCGTCCTGCAGGGAGAAGGCCAATGAGCTTTGGCAGTGGATGATGGAGTTGGAGGCGGAGAAGTTCGACCTCAGTGAGAAACTGAAGAAACAGAAATATGACGTAAGTGTTCTCACTCAGGTCCAAGCCATGGTGACCAAACCCATGGCTGTACTGTGCATTGTGATCCACAGGGTAAAAACAAGATCACTGGTCGTGCATATGACATGACAGTGTAGTACGGTGAAGATTACAAGATTGTGATGTTTTACTTCAAATGGGTCTGGGTCTTTTTCATGTGTCCTGACCTCCATATAATCTCCTCTGAACTCCTTATCATCTCCTCTGTCATCCAATGACTGCCTACCACAGGAGGCTGGTGAGGGGAGGACAGCTCATAATAAATAATGGGAGTGAATTGAGGAAAAATTTACTTACTACGACTGTGATAGGGTTGTCTCACCCATCTTAAAATGAATGCACTAACTGTGTAAGTCTCTCTGGATAAGAGCGTCTGCTAAATGACGAAAATGTACATGTAAAATTAATGGTATCAAACACATGGAAACCACGTGTTTGATACCATTCCATTTATTCCGTTCCAGCCATTCCTATGTGCCCGTCCTCCCCAATTAAGGTGCCACCAGCCGCCTGTGCTGTATACCAAAGCATTACGTGTCCCTTTACATGCTGTAAATGCAGTCTATTTCACTGAGAGTAACTTACACTCATGAAATACAAAGCAGTTTAAACATATACATGCTTAACAAGCCACATCCCCTATTTTGAAACTGGTAGTGTTAATCCTACTGCCTAAGAGGACACCCTACGAGAGGCGCACCTGTCTAAAACTCTGACTTGCTTCCAGATGAATGTTCTCCAGACCCGAATCAATGAGCAGCAGAAGTTGTGAGTAATCGGCTGTGGGGGCATCAACCTCACTGTTGTGTAGTCCGCTGTCAGTCGTTGTTGTCAGAGTGAGCGTTTTTTATTTTATACTCGGAGCTCAGGTAAGCGCAACCGGGCGACCGGGTCAGGTCAGGTGGTGGACCACAGGTGAATGCTTTCGACCACAGGTGAACCACAGGTGAACCACACACTCCTCAGACAGGTGGTAGTGCAGCCAGGCCATGACTCCAAACTGCAGGATCCCAGGTTTCCCTACAGGTGTCAGTCAGTGTGTTGTCTCAGTGCTTAGGCAGCCTCCACTGTGTGTCCTTTCACAGATCAATCAGCTTCTTGCCCGTGTCCAGGACCACCAGAGGTAAGTACCCAGAGCCACACTGGTCAGTTTCTCTCTATTTAAAAAGAGCCTGGGGGGCCTAAACCAACCATCCAAATTATAATTAGGGCTACATTAAATAAAGCCAAGTGTTGGAATACTATCAAGACATTTGCAGTTGGGAACATTCAGGGGAGTGTGTCTCAAAAGTGGCTTCTTCTCTTCGTCTCCTCTCCTTCATAAATGGCGCTGGAGGAGATGGCTGCCGTTTTACGGCCCTCTAACCAATTGTGCTATTATGTGTGTTATTTGTAATTTATTCTGTACGTAATGTTTCTGCCATCGTCTCTTATGACCGAAAAGAGCTTCTGGATATCAGGACAGCGATTACTCACTTCGTATTGGATGAAGATTTTTTCTTCAATGAGTCGGACACTCTACAGACACCCGACAAGGCCCAAATCCCCGTCATTCGCATGAGAAAGAGACGGAGATATCGTGGACGTAGGTCAGGGTGCCTTGTAAGGATCCGACGGCAAGCTAGTAATCTGCCTCTTCCATCAATCCTATTAGCCAACGTACAATAATTGGAAAACAAAATGGACGACCTAAGATCAATAATATCCTACCAACAGGGCATTAAAAACTGCAATATCTTATGTTTCACCGAGTCGTGGCTAAACGACGACATGGTTAACATACAGCTGGCGGGATATACGCTACATCGGCAGGATAGAACGTCTGACTCCGGTAAGAAAAGGGGTGGCGGTCTGTGTATATTTGTAAACAACAGCTGGTGCACGAAATCTAATACTAAGGAAGTCTCTACATTTTGCTCGCCTGAGGTAGAATATCTCATGATAAGCTGTACACCACACTATTTACCAAGAGAGTTTTCTTCTATATTTTTCGTAGCTGTCTATTTACCACCACAAACCAATGCTGGCACTAAGATTGCACTCAGTGAGCTGTATAAGGCCATAAGCAAACAGGAAAACGCTCATCCAGAGGCAGCGCTCCTAGTGGCCGGGGACTTTAATGCAGGGAAACTTAAATCCGTTCTACCTAATTTCTACCAGCATGTTAAATGTGCAACCAGAGGAAAAACAACTCTAGACCACCTTTACTCCACACACAGAGACGCGTACAAAGCTCTCCCTCGCCCTCCATTTGGCAAATCGGACCATAATTCTATCCTCCTGATTCCTGCTTATGAGCAAAAAACTAAAGCAGGAAGCACCAGTGACTCGGTTAATAAGGAAGTGGTCAAATGACACAGACGCTAAGCTACAGGACTGTTTTGCTAGCACAGACTGAAATATGTTCCGGGATTCTTCCGATGGCATTGAGTACACCACATCAGTCACTGGCTTCATCAATAAGTGCATCGATGACGTCGTCCCCACAGTGACCGTACATACATACCCCAACCAGAAGCCATAGATTACAGGCAACATCCGCACTGAGCTAAAGGGTAGAGCTGCTGCTTTCAGGGAGCGGGACTCTAACCCGGACGCTTATAAGAAATCCTGCTATGCTCTCTGATGAACCATCAAACAGGCAAATATTTAATCATACTACACTCGTCGGATGTGGCAGGGCTTGCAAACTATTACAGACTACAAAGGGAAGCACAGCCGCGAGCTGCCCAATGACACGAGCCTACCAGACGAGCTAAATCACTTCTATGCTCGCTTCGAGGCAAGCAACACTGAAGCATGATTGAGAGCATCAGCTGTTCCGGATGACTATGTGATCATGCTCTCCATAGCCGATGTGAGTAAGACTTTTAAGCAGGTCAACATTCCCAAGGCCGCAGGGCCAGACGGATTACCAGGACGTGTACTCCGAGCATGCGCTGACCAACTGGCAATTGTCTTCACTGACATTTTCAACATGTCCCTGACTGAGTCTGTAATACCAACGTGTTTCAAGCAGACCACCATAGTCCCTGTGCCCCAGAACACTAAGATAACCTGACTAAATGACTACCGACCCGTAGCACTCATGTCTGTAGCCATGAAGTGCTTTGAAAGGCTGGTCATGGCTCACATCAACACCATTATTCCAGAAACCCTAGACCCACTCCAATTTGCATACCGCCTCAACAGATCCACAGATGATGCAATCTCTATTGCACTACACACTGCCCTTTCCCACCTGGACAAGAGGAACACCTACGTGAGAATGCTATTCACTGACTACAGATCAGCGTTCAACACATAGTGCCCTCAAAGCTCATCACTAAGCTAAGGACCCTGGGACTAAACACCTCCCTCTGCAACTGGATCCTGGACTTCCTGACGGGCCGTCCCCAGGGTAGGTAACAACACATCTGCCATGCTGATCCTCAACACGGGGGCCCCTCAGGGGTGCGTGCTCAGTCCCCTCCTGTACTCCCTGTTCACCCATGACTGCATGGCCAGGCACGACTCCAACACCATCATTAAGTTTGTCGATGACACAACAGTGGTAGGCCTGATCACTGACAACGATGAGACAGCCTATAGGGAGCAGGTCAGAGACCTGGCCGTGTGGTGCTAGGATAACAACCTCTCCCTCAACGTGATCAAGACAAAGGAGATGATTGTGGACTACAGGGGAAAAAAAGACTGAGCACGCCCCCATTCTCATCGATGGGGCTGTAGTGGAACAGGTTGAGAGCTTCAAGTTCCTTGGTGTCCACATCACCAACGAACTATCATGGTCCAAACACACCAAGACAGTTGTGAAGAGGGCACGACAAAGCCTATTCCCCCTCAGGAGACTGAAAAGATTTGGCATGGGTCCTCAGATCCTCAAAAATGTCTACAGCTGCACCATCGAGAGCATCCTGACTGGTTGCATCACCGCCTGGTATAGCAACTGCTCGGCCTCCGACTGCAAGGCACTACAGAGGGTAGTGCGTACGGCCCAGTACGTCACTGGGGCCAAGCTTCCTGCCATCCAGGACCTCTATACAAGGCGGTGTCAGAAGAAGGCCCTAAAAATTGTCAAAGACTCCAGCCACCCTAGTCATAGACTGTTCTCTCTGCTACTGCATGGCAAGCGGTAACAGAGCGCCAAGTCTAGGTCCAAAATACTTCTTAACAGCTTCTAACCCAAAGCCATAAGACCCCTGAACAGCTAATCATGGCTACCCGGACTATTTGCATTATCCCCCCCACCCCACCCCTTCTTTTTTACGCTGCTGCTACTCTGTTTATTATCTATGCATAGTCACTTTAACTCTACCCACATGTACATATTACCTCAATTACCTCAACTAACCGGTGCCCCCGCACATTGACTCTGTACTGGTACCCCCTGTACATTGACTCTGTACAGTGGCTTGCCAAAGTATTCACCCCCCTTGACATTTTTTCTATTTTGTTGCCTTACAACCTGCAATTAAATTGAAAAATTTTTGATTTACACAACATGCCTACCACTTTGAAGATGCAAAATATGTTTTATTGTGAAACAAACAAGAAATAAGACAAAAAAACTGAAAACTTGAGAGTGCATAACTATTCACCTATCCTGTGATCTGAAGACACAGGATAGGTGAAAGCAACCTTTCCTGCTTTTTTTCATCAGTGCAGATTAAGGAAAGGAGACAATGAGAAGGATATACTTTAGACTATTGAGATACACTAATTGTCACTCACCCATTCACTGTTCCGCCCTGTCTTAACCCCAAGGCCTTTTAAAGTCACATGATCCTGCTTGAAGAGAACTAGCTCGGAGCATATGATCCAACCTGGGAGAAAACATTAGGATCGTAGTGCTGCATCCTAATTTGACCAGTCTTTTGAGTGGCTCCTTCCATTCCATCCATCCTTCTCCATTAATCTAGAATAGACCCCAATAGTCTGGGAAGATCGTGATCCTAATCAACAGCCTACTATTGGCCCCAGAACATTGTGTCATCATCAAAACTGACAGTAGATTATAGTCTCTGTAGGCTAAGGAATTTAGTTAAGTCGTATGTATTGCAGTGCATACAGTATGTACTGTAATGCCTCCAAAAAATGACCTCTGGAAAAAAGTCTGTAAGTAAAAGTAAAGGACAGAATCCAAGATGTCTGGGTTGAGTCCTGTCCACTGTCTGAAGTCTCACTGTTTTCTGATGGTAAGTTGAATTTTACATACAGGTATTGGCTGGCTATAGCTTTCTAACTCATATGTCAGGCTTTAGGAATGATATGTTGATAGCCTATGATAAATTATAGACATAAATGGTGCATTATGGGTGAAATTCTAACTTCCAATTCAGTCAAATGTTCACTTAGTCATGCATTGATGTCAATGGGAAACTAAGAGAAAATGAAAGTTAGGTTTGGCCCTAAGAGAACATCACGGTAAGACCGCTGAAGATAGGACACGATCGCCATGTCATTCATTCATTCATTCATTATTCATTCATTCGTCCTTTACTAACCCTCGGTCCTGTGTGTGAAAGTTCTGTGTTCCCTTTCATCCTGTGATGCATGACAACTCACACAGAACTGTCTCTGTTTCCATTCCCATCCCCCCTCTCCCCTCTTTCATACATCAATCTATATATCTCTGACTCATTCTTTCAAAACTCTACTCTTCCTCTCTGGTGCTGTAATCATCATAGAAGATGTTTAGGATAGATTTGCTGAAGATGTTGCTGGTAGAACCTTTGATTGTCCGCCCTATACATGTCCTCGATATTTAAAATATTTTGTTGGTCATATGTATTCACCTACATTAGCATAATAATCGCTTTTAGTATTCCTTTTAGCTCCTAGTGGCGCTTATCTCTTTTAGCACCCAGTATAAGTACATTTATTATTCCTAAGTATGTCAATATAATAACGCCACCTACTGGTCAGATAGAAACAGTGGCAGTATATCAATATAATAACGCCACCTACTGGTCACATAGAAACAGTGACAGAGGTGTTTGACTGGTGTACTCTGTGTGGTTTCACAGTGCCAAAGGCAGAGGCAAGGCCAAGGCGGTCAGGAGGTAATGAGAACTGGCAGGATGAAGTCTCCAGGACTGAGAATCCAGACGATGATGGAGGATTGTTTTGTTGTTGTTCTTGTTATCAGTGTACATGCAAATTACTATGGAAATGTGCTGCTGTCACGGTCACTGTTTGCTGTTCATGAAGCTAGAAACAATAAAGAGATGTTTGCTTTTGATTCAGTGTCTGATTTTATTTTAATGAAAAATAATGAAAAGTCTGAAGCTGAAAAAATGTACAAGATTGGTGCTACCCATACGAAAATGCACGGACGACTGCTGTAAATCGCTTTGAATAAAAGCGTCTGATAATTTGCATATATTATTATTATGTACAATACCGTGGCTCCAGTAGCGCGAAAGCTTTCGTCTCATTTCCCTGAGGTCGTGAATTCAAATCTAGCTTCCTTCTCTCCCTCCATCTCTGGTTCATAACATAACATAAGGTAAAGCTTTTCGAGCATCTGGGAAAAGCGTTATATAAATCCAATCAATTATTATTATTATTATTATATTATTTAGAGAAATACATGTATTTATTAACCACACATAGAATACCACAGTGCAACGTAACACATAATATTGCTTGCACAATGCAATCCCTTACAGAAAAAACACATGATTTCACATATTAGAAAAATCACGATTTCACATGAAATTTCACGTGAAATCGTGTTTTGGAACGCGACACATAAAACGCTGAAATTACTGAAATACGTCAATTAAATCAATAATGTGAAAATACTCCGATTAACTGCTACTAGCAAATAGCAGTGCGCATAGCACTCTTTTTTGCTAAGTGTATATGTAATGAATGTGTAGGTCAACGTTTTAGATTTTGTGGCGCAGTAGAAAGAGCAGCACACCCGACCCAGATGTTGTGGGTTCAAATCCCAGGTCATATTTTAGCTCAACAGCGTACCACTTACTTTAAAACCACCATACCTTTTTATTAATTTACTTATAAATTGTAACGCGACGTCCTGACGACTGGTAAAACAAATGTCTTGAGAACATCTTACAAACATCCTAATATGGTCCTCGGTCCTAAAATGGTTTTATGTGATCACATATGATCTTATGTGAAGTTAATGTGATTATGTGACAACATGTAAAACAAAATGTGATAGCTACAGGTGACAACATGATCTCATGTGAAGTGTTCCAAAAATACATTTGCAAATGATTTCAAGTGTGAAATTTCACTTGCACATGATGTGTTCCAAAAACACGTTTCACATGTGAAATAATGTGGAATTTCAGTAAGGGGGACACCAGGAACCTGAGTTTCCTGCTACGCCACAAGGTCTGTGGCCATGATAGAAATCGGCCACAGATTTCTTGGCAAGAATACATTTCTGCACTGCTAAAAGTTGTACAGAATCAAGTCAATAATTGTGCGATTATCTGACAACACCAACAAAAAAGTAGCAGTGCTCAGGGACACTTGACATTAAGTGTGCATAAATGCTCTCAGGGGTTTGAACTTGAAAACTTTTGGTCTGGAGTGAATTAATGTCTCAGCAGTGCTTGGTAACTTACTTGTTACCTAGAACATATAACCACACACTCTCAAAAATAAGAGTATGGTTACGGTACTGATGTTGTTCCCTGATTTACAAAAATATCAAAGGTACCTTCAGAGTTACACATTATACTGGTCGGTACCTTTAAGGGTAAATGTGCGGATAATCTAGTATAATACAAAAAAAAAGAATTACCCAATATAAGGTACAATCATTCCTGCAGTTTAATATAATAATAAATAATATGCCATTTAGCAGACGCTTTTATCCAAAGCGACTTACAGTCATGTGCGCATACATTTTTACGTATGGGTGGTCCCGGGGATCGAACCCACTACCCTGGCGTTACAAGAGCCATGCTCTCCCAATTGAGCTACAGAGGACCACGGTTGAAATGTAGGTGGGGCAATGTGCTGTCGGGGGTTCATTAGCATATTTGGCGCCATATTTTGTATTTGTGCCAACCATCAGTGGAAATGTTGTACCAGTTTAAGTGGTTTATCTTTATGTTGATGCTGGTTGAGCACCTCTTTTGACACTGTCAGTTCTGCGTGGGAACGGCTAACAATCAAGAGCTGCACTGTTAAGAGGTTACTGTGCCTTTCCAGTAGCATAATGGCAACTGGTTCATAGAAAGTTTAATTATCAATAACTTACTGTCAACTAGCTGCAAGTGGGTTATTGTAAGATTCACAGTAACTTTCTGTAGCTAAATTTGTCACACTCACTGACCTGATGGTCTGGTAGGAAAGTGAGTATTACAACGACATGGTGACTAGCTAAAAATGAAATATTGTATGGCTCTTTGGCATCATATGCACTTATGTCAGCCTTTAACAAGACTGGAAAACGAACAGTGTAGAAGTTTAGAGTTTATGAACAGAATACAATAGACCACATTAACTGGGATGACATTCCCTCTCATGGGAGACCAAAAAGAGCTAGTTGAAAGCCATGCCTGCAATATTCTGACAGGCTGGCACTACTACAGTATGCTGCCAATCAGCAAGTGATGTGCATGTTGTCAACAGAAGGGTCAGTGAAGGCACAGTAGGTTATAGGCAGGATTGCTAATGGAAGCAAGTTGCCTATAGGTTTATGACAACATTTTGCCAGTAAGTTATTGTGAATCTTACAATAACTTACTGACAAATGGTTTTCAGTTAAGAAATGACAAATTTACAGCAAATTCTGGCAACAAGTTTCCATTAAGTTACTGGAAAATGCACACTAACCTCTTTACAGTGCAGCTCATTACCAACACATTCTCTTACAAAGTTTACAGAACAGAATGCCAAAGGAGGTGCTCAACTTGCATTGGCATAACCATCAAACGCTTAAACTTATACTGACGGTTGCCACAAATACACATATTTGCAAATGAGCCCCACAGTACATTGCCCCCATCTATCAAAGCACAGTGATGATCGTACCTTATATTCAAAATATTGGGTGAAAGAAAAGTCCCATTATACCTACAAGGTAGCTGAACTGTACCATGTGAAGTCATATGTGTACCTGTGAAGTTTACTTTGGAGTGTTTTGTACCCCAGGGAACAACACTGTACCCTACCATACCCTTATTCTTTGAGAGTGTGTTAATACATATTCCAAGCAATACGTATGGATGTGGTGTCACTGCAGAAACATTGATGCACTCAACCAAGAGGTTGCAAGTTCAAATCCCCTAAGCATTTAAGTATGCTCTATATCAAATATCCTTGAGCACTGCTAGTTTTACATTGATGTTACGTTGGTGGTGATAATTGGACAATTAATCACTTTATTCTGGGCAGGTGTTAGCAAAGTCCAGAAATGTATTCTTGCCAATAAGTCTGTGGCCATATCTCTTTCAGGCTCATAGAACTGGTGATGTAGCAGGACATGTAGCCGGGACATTTCAGGTTGCTAGAGACCAAGAGGTTATAAATTCAAATCCCAGTTAAAGTTTAGTCCCAAGTGTGGTCACAGTACAAAATTATACACCATGTTTTTACACTAATTGAAATCAGAATACAGCAGCATACTGTCATTTTATAGAAATAACACCAAGTTGTTCAATATACTTTAGGCAAAGTGCAACATATTTTTCGTATACAAAACTACCTTTACTTGTTGCTTCTGTGAACTGTCATTATCCTCCCTCCTCATGAGATGTGGGTTTTTGGTAATGGAATTTCAAGGCACCAAATAATGTTTCTTAACCTTACAGAAGGCAGGAAAATGTATCCCAAACTAAATATGTGTTAATATTAGTTGGCAGGGGTCTTCAACATTATTGTGTTATGTATTTCTAATACCTTTAAATACTTTTTCTGCTAGATGTTTTCTAAGACCCATTTTCCATCTGTTTGCTTATTCCAACATTTTAGTAAGGAAAATGGTTGGAAAATGTATATATGCCTTCATTTCTAAATAAATATTGACTCTCAGCTTTCATTTGACACCCAATTTGACATGCTACTATGAACTTCACATGTTGGTGCTTATGGGTCATTTTATGGAAATGTCCAGATCAATATACACTGAGTGTACAAAACATTATGAACACCTGCTCTTTCCATGACATAGACTGAACAGGTGAAAGCTATGATCCCTTATTGATGTCACATGTTAAATCCACTTCAAATCAGTGAAGGGGAGGAGACAGGTTAAAGAAGGATTTTTAAGCCTTGAGACAACTGAGACATGGCTTGTGTGTGTGTGCTATTTAGAGGATGAATGGGCAAGACAAAATATTTAAGTGCCTTTGAACAGGATATGATAGTAGGTGCCAGGCACACCGGTTTGTGTCAAGAACAGTGGAGACTGTGGAGGGGAGGACGGCTCTTAATAATGGCTGGAACGGAGCGAATGTAATGGCATCAAACCATGTGTTTGATGTATTTGATACCATGCCACCTATTCCACTCCAGCAATTACCACGAGCCTGTCCTCCCCAATTAAGGTACCACCAACCTCCTGTGGTCAAGAACTGGAACGCTGCTGGGTTTTTCCAGTTTCCTGTGTGTATCAATAATGGTCCACCAATCGGGTCCCCGATTTGACGCAACTCAATGTTAGGAAGGTGTTCCTAATCAAATCAAATCAATCAAATCAAATTGTATTTGTCACATACAGTGGGGGAAAAAAGTATTTAGTCAGCCACCAATTGTGCAAGTTCTCCCACTTAAAAAGATGAGAGAGGCCTGTAATTTTCATCATAGGTACACGTCAACTATGACAGACAAATTGAGGAGAAAAAATCCAGAAAATCACATTGTAGGATTTTTTATGAATTTATTTGCAAATTATGGTGGAAAATAAGTATTTGGTCACCTACAAACAAGCAATATTTCTGGCTCTCACAGACCTGTAACTTCTTCTTTAAGAGGCTCCTCTGTCCTCCACTCGTTACCTGTATTAATGGCACCTGTTTGAACTTGTTATCAGTATAAAAGACACCTGTCCACAACCTCAAACAGTCACACTCCAAACTCAACTATGGCCAAGACCAAAGAGCTGTCAAAGGACACCAGAAACAAAATTGTAGACCTGCACCAGGCTGGGAAGACTGAATCTGCAATAGGTAAGCAGCTTGGTTTGAAGAAATCAACTGTGGGAGCAATTATTAGGAAATGGAAGACATACAAGACCACTGATAATCTCCCTCGATCTGGGGCTCCACGCAAGATCTCACCCCGTGGGGTCAAAATGATCACAAGAACGGTGAGCAAAAATCCCAGAACCACATGGGGGGACCTAGTGAATGACCTGCAGAGAGCTGGGACCAAAGTAAAGTAACAAAGCCTACCATCAGTAACACACTACGCCGCCAGGGACTCAAACCCTGCAGTGCCAGACGTGTCCCCCTGCTTAAGCCAGTACATGTCCAGGCCCGTCTGAAGTTTGCTAGAGTGCATTTGGATGATCCAGAAGAGGATTGGGAGAATGTCATATGGTCAGATGAAACCAAAATATAACTTTTTGGTAAAAACTCAACTCGTCGTGTTTGGAGGACAAAGAATGCTGAGTTGCATCCAAAGAACACCATACCTACTGTGAAGCATGGGGGTGGAAACATCATGCTTTGGGGCTGTTTTTCTGCAAAGGGACCAGGACAACTGATCCGTGTAAAGCAAAGAATGAATGGGGCCATGTATCGTGAGATTTTCAGTGAAAACCTCCTTCCATCAGCAAGGGCATTGAAGATGAAACGTGGCTGGGTCTTTCAGCATGACAATGATCCCAAACACACCGCCCGGGCAACGAAGGAGTGGCTTCGTAAGAAGGGGGAGTTGAAAGTCCGTGTTGCCCAGCGACAGCCCCAAAACATCACTGCTCTAGAGGAGATCTGCATGGAGGAATGGGCCAAAATACCAGCAACAGTGTGTGAAAACCTTGTGAAGACTTACAGAAAACGTTTGACCTGTGTCATTGCCAACAAAGGGTATATAACAAAGTATTGAGAAACTTTTGTTATTGACCAAATACTTATTTTCCACCATAATTTGCAAATAAATTCATTAAAAATCCTACAATGTGATTTTCTGGATTTTTTTTCCTCATTTTGTCTGTCATAGTTGACGTGTACCTATGATGAAAATTACAGGCCTCTCTCATCTTTTTAAGTGGGAGAACTTGCACAATTGGTGGCTGACTAAATACTTTTTTTCCCCACTGTACACGTGTTTAGCAGATGTTATAGCGGGTGTAGCGAAATGCTTGTGCTTCTAGCTCCGACAGTGCAGTAATATCTAACAATTTAACAACATACACCCAATACACACAAAAAAGTAAGGAATGGGATTTAAGAATATATACATATATGGACAAGCAATGACAGAGCGGCATGGACTAAGATACAGAAGAATATTATAGAATAGAATGCAGTATATACATATGAGATGAGTAGTGCAAGATATGTAAACATTATTAAAGTGACTAGTGTTCCATTTCTTAAAGTGGCCAGTGATTTCAATAGGCAGCAGCAGCCTCTAATGTGCTAGTGATGGCTATTTAACAGTCTGATGGCCTTGAGATAGAAGCAGTTTTTCATTCTCTCGGTCCCAGCTTTGATGCACCTGTACTGACCTCGCCTTCTGGATGATAGCGGGGTGAACAGGCAGTGGCTCGGGTGGTTGATGTCCTTGATTATCTTTTTGGCCTTCCTGTGACATCGGGTGCTGTATGTGTCTTGGAGGGCGGGTAGTTTGCCCCCGGTAATGCGTTCGGCAGACCGCACCACCCTCTGGAGAGCCCTGCGGTTGTGGGCGGTGCAGTTGCCGTACCAGGCGGTGATACAGCCCGACAGGATGCTCTCAATTGTGCATCTGTAAAAGTTTGTGAGGGTTTTAGGTGATAAGCCAAATTTCTTCAGCCTCCTGAGGTTGAAGAGGCTATGTTGCGCCTTCTTCACCACACTGTCTGCGTGGGTGGACCATTTCAGTTGTCGGTGGTGTGTACGCCAAGGAACTTGAAGCTTTCCACCTTCTCCACTGCGGTCCCGTCGATGTGGATAGGGGGGTGCACTCTCTGCTGTTTCCTGAAGTCCATGATCATCTCCTTTGTTTTGTTGATGTTGAGTGACAGGTTATTTTCCTGGCACCACACTCCCAGAGCCCTCACCTCCTCCCTGTAGGCGGTCTCGTCATTGTTGGTAATCAAGCCTACTACTGTTGTGTCGTCTGCAAACTTGATGATTGAGTTGGAGGCGTGCTTGGCCACGCAGGCATGGGTGAACAGGGAGTACAGGAGGGGGCTGAGCACGCACCCTTGTGGGGCACCAGTGTTGAGGATCAGCAAAGTGGAGATGTTGTTTCCTACCTTCACCACCTGGGGGCGGCCCGTCAGGAAGTCCAGGACCCAGCTGCACAGGGCGGGGTTCAGACCCAGGGCCTCGAGCTTAATGATGAGCTTGGAGGGTACTATGGTGTTGAATGCTGGGATAGGGCAGTGTGCAGCGTGATGGTAATTGCATCGTCTGTGGATCTATTGGGGCGGTAAGCAAATCTAGGGTGACAGGTAAGGTAGAGGTGATATGATCCTTGTCTAGTCTCTCAAAGCACTTCATGATGACAGAGTGCTACAGGGCGATAGTCATTTAGTTCAGTTACCTTTGCTTTCTTGGGTACAGGAACAATGGTGGCCCTCTTGAAGCATGTGGGAACAGCAGACTGGGAAAGGGAGAGATTGAATATGTCCATGAACACACGAGCCAGCTGGTCTGCGCATGCTCTGAGGACGGGGCTAGGGATGCCGTCTGGGCCGGCAGCCTTGCGGGGGTTAACATGCTTAAATGTCTTAATCACTTCTGCCATGGAGAAGGAGAGGCCACAGTCCTTGGTAGTGGGCCTCGTCAGTGGCACTGTGTTATCCTCAAAGCGGGCGAAGAAGGTGTTTAGCTTGTCTGGAAGCGAGACGTCAGTGTCGGCGATGTGGCTGGTTTTCTTTTTGTAGTCCGTGATTGTCTGTAGACCCTGCCACATACGTCTCGTGTCTGAGCCGTTGAATTGCGACTCCACTTTGTCTCTATACTGATGTTTTGCCAGTTTAATTGCCTTGCGGAGTGAGTAGCTACACGGTTTGTATTCTTCCATATTCCCAGTCACCTTGCCATGGTTGAATGCGGTGGTTCGCGCTTTCAGATTTGCGCGAATGCTGCAGTCTATCCACGGTTTCTGGTTAGGGTAGGTTTTAATAGTCACAGTGGGCACAACATCACCTATACACTTCCTGATAAACTCAGTCACTGTTTCAGTCTATATGTCTAAATAATTTTCGGAAGCTACCCGGAACATATCCCAGTCCGCGTGATCAAAATATTCTTGAAGCGTGGATTCCGATTGGTCAGACTAGCGTTGAATAGTCCTTAGCACGGGTACTTCCTGTTTGAATTTCTGCCTATAGGAAGGGAGAAGCAAAATGGAGTCGTGGTCAGATTTGCCGAAAGGAGGGCGGGGGAGGGCCTTATAACCATCCCGGAAGTTTGAATAGCAATGGTCGAGGATTTTAGCAGCGCGAGTACAACAGTTGCTATGTTGATAGATCTTCGGCAGCCTAGTCCTCAAATTTGCTTTGTTAAAATCCCCGGCTACAATAAATGCAGCCTCAGGATGTGGTTTCCAGTTTGCATAAAGTCCAGTGAAGTTCTTTGAGGGCCGTCGTGGTATCGGCTTGAGGGGGGATATACACGGCCGCACGGCCGTGACTATAACCGAAGATATTAATATTAACACCTTCACTTTGCTGTAAAAATACAGTAACTTCAAAAACAAAAAAATACAGTAACGTCCCTGGAACAAACCGAGAACTAGTTTAATTTGAATGTCAATTATGCCTTTTAAAGCAAAAATATTTTCAATGACATTTGACACTTGGGTTTTCACATGCAAAAATGAAAATTGCATCGATGTTGTACATTTATAACATGAGAATGTTTCACATGTGCTCAAAGTTTAGATTCATGGTATCACATGTAAAAACTTTGCATCCCCATGTGTAACATTTATTTCACATGACATGTTGTCACGTGTAGTTTCATGTTATCACGTTGCTTCATATTGTCACGTTATCACATTAACTTCACATAAAATCACATGAGATCACATGTGAAATTCATGGGGGTTTTCCGTAAGGGATGCACTACATATTACATGTACCACTTATTGCCTGCACATTGTAAACATCAAATTACATAGTAAGCGGCACCAGTGCTTTGGACATTATAACTTAAATACATGTAATAAATAAAGATCTTTAGGGTTATATTTTGGAGTGTTATCAATTTTCCGTGAACTGGAGAATATTTACACAACTCGAAGGCTAGGGTGTGAAACTGAGGTTTGAGTTTCAGCTTTGATTTAGGCTACAGAAGAACAATCCATCAATCTCTCCCTGTTGTGTTACACTCAGACAGCTGAAGATAGGACAGTTTGGCCTTCAAACATTCTTGGTTATAACTACACAGTACAGATATGCCTTAATGAGGTATCGGTCTTCTTATACAGGTGAGCGATGATATGCATTTAGCCTTAATGTAGCTGTGAGCCAGTAACATGTATCAATCAAAACACCTACATGAACCACAACAGTGCATTTTCACATTGGCAAATCCCAAGTCTTCCAGACATGATTAGTAGATTACAGAGTGACTTCGTTGGAGCTCTCCTCCTTACCACAGATGAGTCTCTCTGATCTCAGCAATGACCTGACTGGCCTTCTGCAGAGCCTGTGGACACAAAATGAGATACACTTGACTATGAAGCTTGTTGTGGACATTGTTGTGTCTGAAGAATATAGTACTGAAGTGCTACCTTTAGATGTTGTTTTTTGATCGACTTCCTGTGGCAATGTTTGGATATGTCAATCCTCTCTGTTCATGGTTAAGGTACCAACCTCTAGCATGTTTGCAGCCTCCTTGCGTCTCTGGGCCATGTCCTCAGACTCAGTGAGCAGGTCGTTGAGGAGACCAGACTTATAGAGCTGACCCACCAGCTCACTCTGCAGACTGTCCTTCACATGGTTCACCAGGAAGTGCATCACTGCCTTGGGCACGCTACAGGACGGAGGAGAGCGAAATGGGTGGAGGGAGGGAGGGAGAAGAGGGAGAAATCTGAGCTGCTGGCATAATAGGAGCAAATACCTCCAGACTTCAACACTGCGCAGAAATACAAAGGGCGGCAGGTAGCGCTGTGCCAGTAACCGAAAGGTCGCTGGTTTGAATCCAGAGCCGGCAAGGTGGAAAATCTGCCGCTCTGCCCTAGAGCAAGGCAGTTAACCCCCAACAACAACTGCTCCCCGGGCACTGTGGATGTCGATTAAGGCAGCCCCCCACACCTCTATGATTCAGAGGTTGGGTTAAATGCGGAAGACACATTTCGGTTCAATGCATTCAGTTTTGCAACTGACTAGGTATCTCCCCCAAAGAGAGAGGGACAGGGTCAGAAAACACATGCACCTGTCTTGGATGTTTTTCCGGACAATGAGAAAGTAGGACTTGATGAGTCTCTCGATGACCTCACAGTCACGCTGCTCCCGAGAAGACAACTTCCTGGCAACGGGAACGGGCTGCGGGAGGAGCAACAGCATCAGCCAATCACTGAAGAGCAACACACAGCATTTTGAAATTGAATACCTGTATTATTCGCTCACCACATCCAGCAGGTTGACGGCAAGGCCCTTATGGGGGCTGGCGGGGCCAGAGCCGGGGGCCCCCTCGTCCCCTTTCTTCAGCATGCCTCTCCAGTTCCCTGTCCCCTCCTGGTCCCCCTGGGGCCCTGCTCCGGGAGCCTGAGGTTACACACAACACAAACAATCAGATGTATAGCCCTTTTACAGCAACTTGTGCCACAAGGTGCTTTACAGAACCACAATGCAAAACAATCTATTTCATTCATAGCCAAGCTCAAATGCACAGAGAGGGAGAAGGCAGAGAGGACATTGTTAAGAGAGGGCATGAGGGCTGGGGAGCAGACTGAGTACACAGAGCAGAGCACAGCAGGAAGCACGGAGCATGCCCACACCCATGCCCATGTCATGCCCCACCTTGGCACCCTCCGCGTCCAAAGAGGCAGGGGGCTCGGTAGGTATGGGAGGCTGGCCGACTGGACCCTTAACTACGGACTAGGAGGAAGAAAGGAGGAATGGAATGGAGAAGGGACTTGTGAAGTCAGGAGAGGTCAAAAATAAAAGACCAGGGACAATTGGTATTATATTGAGATTAAAGAGAGCTTGAGAGAGTGAGCTTGGGAGCCATTTGGTTTCGAGTATTATAGAGGCGAGTCAGAGTACGGTGGTTAGTTAGTTACCTTATCCCTGGGGACTGCAGTGGGCAGCTCTCTCATTCTGTTTCTCCTCGACTCCTAAAGGACACAGACAGCACAGAGGAAAGCTACATCACTATTCCAACACACAACGTCATCTGTAGCTCAGTTGATTCCCGGTACCACCCATATGGAAAATGTATGCATGCATGACTAAGTCGCTTTGGCTAAAAGCGTCTGCTAAATGAAACATATATTGTCATATTTTATTACATCACACAACTATTATACAGAATTCATGTCAATACAAAACTTAATGAGCTGTCACCTCTATGTTGTTGTTCATGACCCCACAGGCATCAGCAAAGTCAGGGTGTTTTGTGTTGATGTAGGCCAGCTCTATGGCCACCAGATTATGCACCTGGAATAGGAGAGTTGTATGCGATGTGATACAATAACCTGATGCAATTGGCATACAAATAATCCACGTGCAGATGAAACCGTTTGACGCTAAATGTACCATCTCATTGGTGATAGGCAGCCTTTTCCTGAGCAGAGAGGTGACCACTTCTACTATGGCATCATGGAGCTTTGGAAATCTTAACAGCTCCTATGGAAAACACACAGGTATCAGGTGTGTGTGTGTGTGTGTGTGTGTGTGTGTTTAACTAAACTTGTGTTAGTCCTCACAAGGTTAAATGCAATTTCTAGGGTTTAGGTTAGAATTAGTGTTAGGGTTAGAATTAGCTTTACATTTACGTCATTTAGCAGTTTAGGAGCTAGGATTAGGGTTAGGAGCTAGGATTAGGGTTAGGAGCTAGGTTTAGAGCTAGGGTTAAGGTTTTCGGATTAAGGGTTAGGGAAAATAGTATTTTGAATGGGATTGAATTGTGTGTCCCCACAAGGTTAGTTGTACAAGACTGTGCGTGTGTTTGTGTGTGTGTGTGTGTGTGTGTGTGTGTGTGCGCGCGCGGTGCCTACCTGTGTGCTGTAGTTGCTGCAGTGCTGGATGATCCTCTGCATCTCCTCGTGGACCAGCTCTACACAGCGCAGGCTGGGCTCCTCCAGACTCTTCACCTGCTTCTTCACCAGCAGCTCAAACGACACCTCAGGCACAAACAGAGACGGACGAGGGCCCTAGAGAGAGAAGGAAAGAGGGAGAAAGCGAGAGGGAAATTAAAGACAGATATGTACCGTGTGTGTTCAAAGTAGCATTAACAGAAAGACCCAGATGATTATTTCACCATTCCCCAGTTCGAAGGTATGCCCACTCTTTAGTCAATACTGTTGTTATAAAAAGAACCTTTCAGTACTTCTACTCACAGTGGCGTTCCTGATGGCAGTCAGGATGTCTATGGTGTTGAGTCCTCCTAGGGGATCCACTGACTCTAATGTTCGCCCAAAAGTCTCGTGAAATATGTAACAGATTCTGGCACCACCGCATCTGCAAAACAGAGGATAGATAAAGTTGACATGTTGTGACAAACATGATGTGCTACTATGAATCAAAGGAATAGTGCCAACATTCAAATCTCAATGCTACTCATCTCAAGCATTGCATAATACAGGTACTACTACATGAAGTGCATCTCTGGGTTTTCACAGGCATTTTGCCCACATATCGGCACCACCTTGTGGAAATGAGAGGGTACAACTACTCACAGCTCGGCCGTCTCAATGTACTTGGCCGTGCCCTTGATGGTGTGGCAGTACTCTGCAGCGAACTTGGTGATGAGCTGCAGCAGGGTGGCATTCTGGTCCTCCACGGGCTGGCCGTAGCTGCTCAACAGAGACTGGTACTGAGCCGCCAGCACGTTGATACGCGTCTTCAGCTCCGGTAGACAGTCTCTGATGTGGTGCATCAGTAACCTAGTAGGGACAGGAGGATTAGAATTAGAATTACAGAACATTGATTTGAATGGGACTTGAATGGGAATTCCAATCTAGTAGTTCTAATTATATGGGCACAGTATTAGATTCAGTAGGTTACTGTAATAGGAATATTTAAGATGAATAAAGTTAATGTTCAGTTAAGTGTGACATATTTACCTTTCTGTAATACATATGATTTCCAGTGTTCTGTTTGTGACACTCGGGTTGAAGGTCACTAGACTCGATGCAGTATGTTATGGATTAAACTCATATCTGTTGATAGTGATTGACGCCAGACTGGAAGTACAAGGACTGAGGACACATTGATTATTATTGTATTGTCTGTGAACGCTGTGTGATTCTGTAGCAGCTGAAAAAGTCACTGGCCTTTTGTTTTGACTTCATACAAGCATCTTGGCTGGTGTTTACAGAACAGTTGTCTGCTGATTAGGATACAAGGGCCTTCTCAGTGATGACCAGTTAGACATTTTCTCTGCTTCTGTGCTGTAGGGGTCTTGCTGATGCAACTTGTAATACATCGGATTGATTTTTGATTGACTTTATCTGTGACTGCTCTTCTCTTTTGTTCACCTTGAAATTCCTACTACAGAATTCCATTCTAGTAGTTGTAATTCTATGGGCACAATATCTGAGATCTCAAAATGTCATTAGATAAAGTAGGTTGCACTTTGTGATTTATAGGTTGTTTGGCTGACCACCATTTTGGCTGATCAGAGCTAAGAACCTTTACTGGCAAGTATTGTTAGAAGTCACTACTGTAGTTGCTACTACCATTCCTGATGTGCTTATGTAATACTTATACTAAACTGCACTATGGCGGGTAGAGTGTACATTTGTACACAAACAATAATATTCTCACCTGTTCAGAGTCCTGGCCAGATATTTGGTTCCATTTCTATTAGCGAGAGAGGGGTACTTCTTCTGCAGGAAAGCATGTTCATCTTGAATGGCATCGCTCACTGACTTCTTATTGTTGATGTCCAACTGACTCCTGCATGAAATAGATAGAAACATGTCAGCTTCACAATAACATAAGACAGATTTCAGCTGATGTTCATTTTATGTGAGGTAGAGTAGAGGCTTTTATTGTGATTGAGTGTAAAGCCAGACCTGTTGACCACTCCTATGAGGCCCCAGTTTGACAGGGATGACCCGGCCCATCAGGACATCCATAGCATCAGTACCAGCGTCCATCAAGTCCAGCTTGGTCACCACCGCCAGTGTCCTCCTGCCTGTACACAACAACAGACTAGAGAAATGTGTCTAACACAACATACTGTACGTACCATACACTTTTACCAGTCGCAGAGAGAGACAAGTGGCTGCCCAAATACTGTGGATGAAAATGAGCATTATAGCCCTTTTACATTGATGTGAAAACTGAAATGAGGGTCAAAGCAGAAAAACCCTGACATCCAAACTGTCACCATCAACTAAATAAGATTTCAAAAACTTAAACCCAGTACTGACCGTCGGGGTCGACCTCGCGGGCCACTTTGAGGGCCTCTGAGGTGGCCATGTCTGTGTTGGCAGCGGTCACAGCCAGGATGATGGAGTTGGGGTTGGAGATGTGCTTCAGGATCAGCTCTCTGATCTGCACCTCTATGTCTTTGGGCTGGTCGCCCACTGGGACCTGAAGGGGGGAAGCACAATACACAGAGGAGTGACTGAGGACTGAGTCTTTCTAGTGTATCAAGCTCCAGCCAAGGTTTTAGTTGCCCTGCATGTTTGCTAGGCTTCTAGGTTCTCCTATGCAGAGCAGACACTTTGTGTACAGTTAATCTCCATCTATAGTCACTGTTACCTTGGTGATGCCAGGGTAGATCCACCAGAGTGAGGTTCACCACATTAGGAGAGAAGATCTTCAGGTGAATAGGCTCATCACTGATCCCCTATAGGAAATACAAATGACAAACAATGACTAGCTTTTTTGAAATTGTTAGGGATGTATGATGTGAAGGAGACCAATTTATATAAGTGCTAAATAATTACACTGTGATTGTCTTACCTTGTTAGTACCTGAAATTCTTTCCGTTTCATTTTCGATTTCCTGCCTGATTTCACTGAAGTCTGTGTAGATCTGAAAACACCAGCTTTGTTCATGTATATTTTCTTCAAACAACAACACAGAAATATCATGAGTAGCAACACGTATCAATGTTTGAGATAAGTCATACCTTGTTTTTGGTGTGTAGAAATGTGCCCCATTCGTCTCCTTCCACGCCTGTGGAATATAATAACTCACGGTTTAGATATTTTCACCTACAAAATAAAGTAATGGAATATGGGAGAGGTATCAATAATATAATGTATGATTCCATGTAGCAGACACTTTTATCCAAAGCAACTTGCAGTCATGCATGCATACATTTTACATATGGGTGGCCACAGTGGGAATCGAACCCACAACTCTTGGCTTTGCAAGTACAATGCTCTACCAACTGAGCCATACAGGATCACAATCATAGAATTAGAATACTATATTAATATATTAATAGGATCTCTACAATCACAATAATCTAAGGAATAACCCTAGATAGACTACTTGTTCAGGTGTGGATGGTCTGTTCTACAGGTCCCTAATAACTGTCAAGGGAGGCAGGTATAGGAAAATGCAAAAAGCCAACAGACAAGACCTTCACATAGTTGAGTGTTTGTCCACATTGTGGGGTCTGCAGTCAAAGAGATAGAGAAAGAGAAAGTTTCAGCTCCTATTTTCAACAATGTGGTTATTGCAAAAACAAGGTTTAACATGATACAGTGGCAAGCGTGGGATCTTCTGATTCTCACGACTTGCTGAAGTATGAAATAGGCTGGTACAATTGGTGTGAAGGGGTGCAAAACGCTGAGTCAGAAACAACATGAGTGGCAGGTCAGAGACAATGACACAAAGTGGTCTGAAAATACCCAAAGAGCAGAATGGGGAACCACTCTCACACACACACACACACACACACGGTTAGTGGTCAGTGGGGTCACACATGGTGGCATTCCATCCCAGGTAGACCTACGTACCATTCTCATCTTTCATTTTCCTGCCAGCTCCAGGATCCACGTGGACGAGCTGTAGGATGAGTGGCCGGCGGGTCACTACACCTGTCCCACGGGGCAGCATGTCCTTGCCAACCAGGCTCTCCAACACAGAGCTCTTCCCACTGCTCTGGAGACAGGCATCACAGTATGTCACATCATGGAGTTGGGTTAACAGCTTTAACATAAGGACAGATCTGAGAACAGCGGTGTTACCAAATAATATGGCACATAAGGTGGTGGTGACCTGATTATTGGAGAACTGATAATGAAGATGATGATTATCTAAAAAATTGTCCTACAGTGATTAACAGAAAGCAGGCTTTGCCCGGGTCAAATGGAACATGCCAGCTCTCTACTAACACATGCACACCAATAATAGCCACACAACTGGCTCGTGCACAAGCAGATATAGAAATAGGTGTATTTTTAACTGCACCACGCTCACTCAAGTTAAATGGCTCATTCTCAGCAATCCTGATGTGTTGCTGAACATAATGAAAACCTCGAAAACAAAATAGCTGGATAGATAGCAATGCACGTAGCTAGCTAGCTATGTAGCTATCTTTCAGTGTCATGTGAAGTTAGCCTAACAGCATTGTTCTGTTTTGACAGCTACGAAGGGGGTGGGGTTTTACCTGGGTTCCAACGACTGCTATCTGCGGCAGCTGTATTATGTCTGCTCCCACCGTATTGAAGACATCTTGAAGCTTGTTTATAACGGGGATTAGAGCCTCCATGTTCAAGCGAAATTGACACCTTTGGGGATAAATGAATGGAACAGCTATCCACCAGCTCTGTTACAAAGTCATTCAATGTCCCATAGACACCATTGAAATAAATCATTCCCACCAGTCTGCGACTGCGTTGTGTATTGTTGGGACATCCAGATGCCAAACGCTCTCAAACGAAAATAGGACTACATTTCCCAGGATAAGGCCGCTGCTTTGACCAAAAGAAAATTTACATCTGTAGTTTTTCCATGGATGTGTTATTCGGATTAAGATCACTTTACTGGTCAATTGCACACAAAGTCCAACCGAAATGTGACTTCCTCTTTTAACCCAACCCCTCCAAAAGACACACTTAACACATACAGGTTTTGGAGAGGTGCGGGGGCTGCCACACTGGGCGCCAGGGGAGCTGTTGTGGGGGCTTAAGTGCACAACGGCAAGCAATGGCATCTAGGATTTGATACCAGCACCACTCCAGTTGCAAACTCACTTCGCCCCAGATTTTCACTTCGGACCCGGGACTCAAACTGGCAACCCTCCGGTTGATGGCTCGCCTCTCAAACCGCTAGGCTAAAATAGTAGCTACTTTATAGTTGCATTATTTGATAAAATGTCAGAGCATGAATAGAATACACACAGATTTAGAAGATACTACAGTAATCTAAATGCCTGGACATAGAGAATAGAATGTGATATAGAACATGACAGAATATAATATGATTGAAATTGTGGAAATACATTTTAGGCTGCAGGGATCTTACAGTTCATGTTTTTATTTCCAAACAAGTACCACTCCTCATCCTTTCAAAATTCAAAAAATAGATCATCCTAAGGATTAACAAAGTGCAGACAGCAGTCAATAACTGAACATTGGTTTCACACAAAATGACAATCAGGCAGCAAAGTCAAAGAAAGAGACAACAGAACAGAGAACAAAGGTGCCGACTGCAAATATTGCACATAATAAAATGGCAGAAGAGGCACACTTTGCAGAAAAAAAACCAAGAGGTAACAGTTGATAATGGTGTATAGCCATGTTAAATACACGTTTATAGCTAGGTCCTCTTCAACTTCACCATGAGATTCAACTCAAGTGCTCTATTCACAACTGGGAAAGGTTTAAGATGGGCCTTGGCGGAAGTGACAGCAACTTAACACACTGGGGGGAATGTGATAATAAGTCCACAATCAAATGCAACAGCTCTAAAATTACAAGGCATAAGCAATATAAATGTGCTATAACACTGACTTTATGTCATGATATTGGAAGAACTCTTTCTGAAAGAGAGAATTTCTTTGGTTCTGCATAGCCATTTTAATGCTCCAGAATGATAATAAAAGAAAGCATGATATAGAATGCTTGTTTTTTTTCTTCTCAACTCAATACAATTGCTACTCTCAAACAAAGATGGAAGACAAGAGAGAACCTGAGAAATTGGAGAGTCGGTGCTTGTCATAGCACGATGTAAACAAAGTAAATTGAAATCCGAATGGAGGCATCGTAACATGCAATGATATCCTTAAGTAAGAACCTAATACATAAGCCCAGCTGTGTCTGTAGTGTGAGGGGACCAAACAAAAAAGAGAATATCGTGGATAAAAGCGTCTGCTAAATGGCATATTATTATTATTATTATTTAATTATATCCTAAATGAGTGAAAGGTATTGCTTGAGAACAGTTTGTTTTACGGGCCATAGATAAACACATTTATAGCACACTTTTTTCATTTCCAAAACCACCCAAAATCATGTTCCACAAAGTGCTAAATGAACAGTAATTCCAAAATAACCACAATAGCTAAACCCATACCCAGTGAGTAGTGGGATGTGGGATGTGTTTCTGGTGATGATAAATCAAGAACAGTCTGTGTATGTGGTGACCATGTTCCCTCTGCGCTGTGTCACTGTCCTGCAGTGTTGTTTTGCTGAGCCCTGGAACCGGCTGTCCGCCCCGCCCGTGTATCCGTTAAATGAGAACATCTTCTCCATGTCCTCAAACACGTCGTCAAACAGTTCTCCACCAAAGGAGCCCTGAAAGTGTCTCTTGTGCCTGTTCTGGGCCTCCTGATGGGCCTGTTGGTGGTCCTGGAAGTGGCTGTCGAAGGCCCTCTTGTGATGGGCATGATGGGAGTGCTGGTTATGACCGAACAGGTCTGAGTCTCTAAACATGTCATCAAAGTTGAAGTTAAAGTTCTGGTGGAAGTGCTGTCCACTCCTCCCACCTCCTGTGCCTGGCTCACCGGGGGAGGGGCCATGTCCAAACTGGTCATATTCCCGTCTCCTCTTATCGTCTGATAACGTCTCGTACGCTGGCAAAGGAAAGGAAACATAAGTCTCTTGGTGTCCACAGACATCAGAAAAACAACAAATGCTTTAACATTAAAAATGTCATAACTGACTGTAATGGGAATATTAAGATCAATAAAGTTCATATTCAGTTTAGAGTGATTAACGCAATGTTAAGCATATTTATGCATTTTCCCTTTCTGTATTACATATGATTTCCAGTGTTCTGTTTGTGACACTCGGGTTGATGGTCACTAGAGTCGATGCTGAATGTTATGGATTAAACTCATCTGTTGATAGACTGGAGGTACAAGGACTGAGGACAAACTGATTATTATTGTATTGTCTGTGAACACTATGATTCTGTAGCAGCTGACAAAGTAACTGGCCTTTTGTTTTGACTTCCTACAAGCCTCTTGGCTGGTGTTACCAGTACATTTAGTGTTGCTGATTAGGCCTTCTCAGTGAAGGCCAGTTAGACATTATTCTTTGCTCCTGTGCAGGATATTGTTCTCCCTGTTTGCAAACTTGTAATTAAACCAGATATATTTTTTATTGATATTATCAACGACTGCTCTACTTGTTCACCTGAAAATGGCTATTACACTGACAATATTAAAAGATTGGAAAAACATCCACTACTTGTTGAAATGTTAACGATAGTATTAATACAATTAAAGGATGAATGATTAACACCCCATCCAATACATTGGATGTGGACTTGACGTATCGAGCCCTGATGTAACAGACAAGGGAGTGTCCATCTACCTAACACAGAAGTTGACAGGACTCACCCTCAGCTATTTCCCTGAACTTTGCCTCTGCGTCAGGACTCTTGTTTCGGTCAGGATGGTACTTCATGGCTAGCTTATGGAAGGCCTTCTTGATCTGGCGCTCTGAGGCATCTTTTGGCACACCTAGGATGTCATAGTAGTCCCTCTGTGCCAGTATGAAGTCAGTTATCATGAGAATACATACTGCTAACATTAAGACTGACTGTGCTGTGGCCATATTGGTGGTTAGCGCTTGCCTCCCTGCCCAGGAAAGAGAGCGGTTGACAGTTAGTTGACAGTTTGTGACTGACACAAGACAATTATAATGTAAAGTTGACAAAAGTGTAAGCATTTTTAACCTGTACTGTAGCAAGGAAGCAAAGCATGGCAAATCTGTAAAACTTGCTGTGTGACATAGGTTTAATTTTTATTTTTGAAATAAAAAACCCTTTAGCTAGGGACATGATCTACAAATGCATTTATTCTAGTGAATAGATGGTTGAATCAGCCACATAATGATCCAACCCTTTACAGTGAAAGTGGGTGGGGAGAAAAAGAGTCTCAGAACAATAAGCACATAAAGCCTGTGAAAACTACTTGAAACACATTTCTGCTCATTATGCTAATTATAAGCTAAAGAAAATCACAATAAAAGAGAGAATTTACCTTGAAAAGCACCTCCGGGCTCTTCTATCAGACGATAATGGCACAGCTGATCCGTAGGTGACGAACGATAGCGGGTTGCATTCCCGAGCTGTAACACCACGACTCGCAATCCTATTGGTTAATTTCTTCACCAACTGACTCGAAACACCACGATTGGCTGAAACTAGGGGCACGTGGATCTGTGTTGCATGCTTTCACTTCTGGTACACTCCAGTCCTGTTGGTGGCAGTAGGAAATGTGAAACCACAGCAGAAGACAACAAAAATAAAATCGATTGCTACACTGTAGCAGACTGGACTGTAAACAGATGATCTCAAGCTAGCGTCGGTGTTTATGTGAATAAAAAAGGTAAGTCCTTATCCGTTTGACCTCAATGTTGATTACATATTTGCATTTCCATATAGTGTTATTCAATGCCTAATGTATATTCAGTGAAAGAGAAGTATCGAGCGAGTGTATTCCAAATGCTTTACCTATTACCAGAGTGAGTCACTTGAGTTAAGTGCTGCACTGCTAGCCAGCAACAGAAGCAGACAGAAGACAGCTCCCAAGGCAATTTATTGCTAACCAATAGCTATATTCTTCCTATCTAGAATGAGTACACGTTTGCGGAAAAAGTAGGCAAGGAAATCTCAATCTTTTTTATTTTTTGCTGGTTTTATTGGCAGAATGTGATTCAGAGGGTCAAGTGTTTACACCAGATAAAGGTTTCAGGCCAGGTTCCAAGGTTTGTTGGCTGTAGGACTAGCAGTAAGGTCCCAAGATGAGAAGTAGCTTAATGATAACAAGCGTATGGTTTTCTTCTTTGGAAGAGGCTAACCAAGACCTTTGGTCACCTGTTTGTGGCTTTATATCCTTGACCTTTCACCTACATTTACTATGGTAAAAAATATCCACTTGGTCTCATAGGACGTTAAACCCCAGTTCCCTCTTTTCAGGCAAAGCTGTGTGTCTGACTTAGAGCTGTGTTTGCTGCTGTCCTGTGACCTAGGCTGTAGTGCTGGATAAATGTAGTGTGGTGCTGTTCCCTCTCTGAACCCCCTCCCTCTCCTGCTGCCTCTCCTGCCTCCTGCTGATGTTCCCTTGAAGACCTCCACCCCCTCCTATCCCTCCTGGTGACCCCTGTGATGTCGTCCCCGTGCTGTGGCTTCCTGGCGCAGTACACCCACCATCACCTGGTCGCCTTCCTCCTCACCTTCTTTAGGTAAACTCAGCTCCTGAACTCCCACCAGCCTTGTAGGGATCTGGTATAAGACGTTCTGAATGTTCAGAGATCTTATTCAAGTTCTCTTTGCCCTAAATGCTCTCTACACAAGCACTTATACCAGAGCATACATGCGCATTTGATACGCAGGCTCACTTGTGCTCATATAGGCCTACATCCTCCTTAAGTAAATACAGTACTAAGCCAACAAGTGCTAATGTCTGAACCGGAGCTACAGCACTCAGTCTTATACAGCGTTCCACTGTACTTAAAACATGTGACA
This sequence comes from Coregonus clupeaformis, assembly GCF_020615455.1. Taxonomy (NCBI): domain Eukaryota; kingdom Metazoa; phylum Chordata; class Actinopteri; order Salmoniformes; family Salmonidae; genus Coregonus; species Coregonus clupeaformis. The sequence continues at coordinate 92,528 of NW_025535532.1, forward strand.
TCATTGCTTCTTGGTCAGACTGGTTGTTATCAGAGTAGGTGAAAGTTAACCTATTAGACAGTTGAGCAGTAAGAATCAGATTAATTGTGCCTGTGCTTCTCATATTCCCTCTCCTGACCTCCCCACTCTGAACCCTGACCTTTGACCCCTCTCAGCTGTGGCAAAAATGTTGTGGCTGTGCTTTCCAGGCTCTGTCATCAGGAAGTGATGTATAGCTTAGAGTTCTTATTACAGGTTATAATCTTGAGGATATATAGTAGTTGTAAACGGGTTGAGTACTGACCTGCACACCAGCTGCTTTAAACAAATAAACACAGCATTGGAAGGCCCTGGATGTTCCTGGTCCCTTGTTGTGGTAGGAATATAACAGGGCTTTATTAAGTCTCCCCTTCCTCTCTCTCCAGCTATGTCCTCCTGCACGCCTCAAGGAAGACCTTCAGTAATGTGAAAGTGAGCATCTCAGCCCAGTGGACTCCCTCTGTGCAGAATGCCAGCTCTCCTGCATTCTCACCCGGGGAGGTACGTACTCAGGAGGATGTGGATTCACTTCCTTGAATTATCCCCCCTTTTCACCTCCCCTAAATTATGGCCTCTGATATAGAGATATAATGACTAAATTCCTGGATGTCTGCTATTTTGCCTCAGTTTTCACAATTGTATTTGTTTAGTGACCTCTTCACGTGCAATCCTCAATATTTACTTTGTGTGTAGTGGATGAGGAAGTGTTATCACGTGTGGAGCTGCTGACGAGTGCTCTGCACATGATCATATGAAGTACAGCTAATACTAATGGTCAAATGGTTAAATAAATC